>NC_053024.1:442361129-442661129 GCF_003073215.2 Triticum urartu | reverse complement strand
AGCAGGACACGCGCGGGATGAAGAGTTTTGGAGAAATTTCCAAAATTTAACCCGTCAGTATATATATCCTGACACTATCGGTGTGACCGAGTGGAACAACTCGGTGGAATCGAGATGCAGAATCTCAAGCGATTACTGCAACTCGGTGTGACCGAAAAGTTATAATCGGTTGCACGGAGATTGAAAACCTAGACCAACTCAGTGAACTCGGTGTGACCGAAGTGGATGGATCGGTCAGACCGAAATGCACAAAGAGGTTTTGGAAGTTTAAGTCTATGACGAATCGGGGACTCCGAGTGCTCCTCACACAGAGTGTTCGAATCTGACTTGATCAAACTTTGTGATGTAGCATGAATAGAGTTTGAGACGAGAAAATCATAGATAGCTAGAGGAGGTTCTTAGGCATTCTTGTCCATCCATTTGGCAAAAGAAAAGGCACCAAACAATCAAAGCAACAAATGGATGTCCTCGAATGAGTAAAATATGCAATCAACATGCTCACACAATAAAATGGCAAATGAAATATGTGGCAAAGCATGCACAAACACTCTAGCATCTAACAAGCAATTGGTGATGACTAGGTCATCTATATATGAGTATATTGACTTATGAGTCAAATGAGAACATTTGATCATAGGTCATACTCAGCGTTTAAGCTCAAGTGGGGTTACCACTTTTTACATAAAGCATTGTTGTGTTCACACCATTAGAGTTGCTTTAGCTCAATTGTTAGAGTAAAGCTCCCCCTAGATGTGATATCCCCCCTAATAGGGATGAACTAACCTTGGGTTTTGTCATGATGACTTCATGTAGATGTTGAAGATGTGGATGCTCAATGTTGATGTAGATCATTTGGAGCAATCCATTGGAGTGAGTTGCACTTTCAATACCTACACGGGTTAGTCCCACAAGGAACAAACAAGGATATCCATAGACATAGAGTGATGTTTACACAAGATGATGTCCATGAAAGCATTAGGTTACCTTGTCCCTTGTCTTACCAACAAGAGGGTTTGTGACTCCTTGAACTAGTGCAAGATGTGGAAGTTGTTTGCACTTGCCCTCGCCAAAATGATATGAGTGAAGTATGTTGGCGGAGTCACCCTCAAGAACTCTCTAGTTCTTCTTCTTTGGGATCCACATCATCTTGATGGGAATCCTTGGAGTTGTAGTTGTACTTGATGAAGTAGAACTTGATGTAGTCTTGGGAACCCACTTTACCAAGGCCTTGGGAGCCTTGTAAAATGCATCAATATCCTCTTGAAGCTTGTCCTTGCCCTTTTGCTTGAGGTCTTGTGGTGGAAGATCATCTTGAGCTTGTGTCCCCTTGAAAGAAGTAGGATCATACTTCTCTTGTTGAGGAACAAACTTCGTCTTGGGGTACTGATCTTCTTCCCACTCAACTCCATTGGCATTGAACTTTCGTTCAAAACCAACACCTTGATTCTTCCGGTGCCTTCCTTGCTCGCATACAATTTCCTCAAATTGCTTACTCCCGGCAAGGCTCTTGTAAACACCTTTATCTATAATTCCCTTCAATAATCTATTCTCTTTCTCAAGTGTAACTTGGCTAAGAGAACCATTAGTGGAATCAAGAGAACTACTAGAAGCAACAATATTGGATTTAACATGATTATTGTTACTACTAGAGGAAGAATCTTTCTTACTCGTGTTGCTAGTTTTTACTTCTGGCATGTAAGTAGAAAAGAGTAAATGCTTGGCAATGTAAGAAGAACTTTTCTTGCGAAGATCATCATTGATTGCTTTTAAGAACCCGTGCTCTTGCTCAAGGTTGAGCTTTTCAAAGTGTAGCTTCTCATGAGTCTTTAAAAGTTCTCGATGATCTTCCAAGGTAGTTTCATGAGCTAACTTAAGAGTGTTTAGTTCTTTAGTTAGACGCTCAATCTCCTTCTTATCATCATCATTCATTTTATCTTGATTAGCATGATTAATAACAATTTCATCGTAGTTTTCATCACTAGAGTTGTCAACAAGTAAATCATCATCACCTAGCAAATCATCTTCATCACTATTGAAATCAACATACTCGGGGTGTGATACCTTTGGGCCTTCATCCATGAAGCACCTTCCAATTCCTTCATTTGGTGAGTCAAATATGTCATAGGAGTTGGTTGACACAAGTGCTAGACCGGCCGCACCTTCATCTTGAGTATATTCGGAGTTGGAGTGATAACTTCTTTCGGAGTGACTGTCGGAGTCGGAACCGGATATCCATTCACCAACATGAGCTTGATGTCTTCATTTTGTGTAGATCCTAGATGAATTGTCCTTCCTTTCCGTATCCTTGCTTCTGTGAGAGGTTCTTCGTTCATAACGATCATCTCTACTCCTTCTCTCTCTTGAAGGTGATTCTTCTCTTATACTTCTCCTTTTGGGTGGATCTTCTCTTCTTTTGTAGGGAGTCGTACACTCATTGGAGTAGTGTCTGGGTCATCCAAAATTGTAGCAATTACGCTCATGACTCAAAGATCTTTTGTCATTGTAGGACCTTGACTTGGAACTTATTTCTTTGCTTCTACTCTTGTAGAACTTGTTGAAATTATTCACCATTAGGCTCAATTCTTCATTGAAGGCTTGTTTCTCACTTCATGATGTAGGAGCACCACATGAGGCTTTGTAAGCACCACTAGACTTGTTGTGAAGCTCTTCTTTATCCTTGAGTGACATCTCATGAGCAACAATTCTTCCAATCACTTTTGTTGGCTTGAGATCTTTGTAATTGGGCATCATTTGGATAAATGTGCACACTGTATAATATTTTCCATCCAAGGCTCTTAGGATCTTCTTGATTATGAATCTATCGGTCATCTCTTCACTTCCTAAGCCAGCAATCTCATTTGTGATGAGAGCAAGGCTAGAGTACATTTCAGCGACACCTTCACCATCCTTCATTTTGAACTTGTCAAGTTGACTTTGAAGCACATCCAATTTGGATTCCTTGACGGAGTCGGTACCTTTGTGCATATCAATTAAAGTATCCCAAATTTCCTTTGCATTCTCAAGACGGCTGATTTTGTTGAATTCTTCGGGGCACAATCCGTTGAAGAGGATATCGCAAGCTTGAGTGTTGTATTGCAGCATCTTCAATTCTTTCGCGCTAGCTTCATGGTTCGGTTCCCTCCCATCAAAGGATTCGCCTTGCAAGCCAATACACATAATAGCCCAAACGGCGAGGTTATGTCCAAGAATATGCATTTTCATCTTATGCTTACAACTAGCAAAATTAGTACCATCAAAGTAAGGACCTCTATGGTGGTAATTTCCCTCGCTAGATGCCATAATCTCCTAGGTTGTGAAACCAAGGGTATTGATCACCAAAGCAATGGAAATCAAGGAAAATGTATACCAAAGCTCTGATAGCACTTGTAGGATCGAAAGTATGTCTAGAGGAGGGTGATTAGACTACTTGACCAAATAAAAATCTAGCCTTTTTCCAATTTTAAGTGTTGGCAGATTTTAGCAACTTAGCACAAGTCAAGCAATCAACCTACACATGCAAGTCTAAGAGTATAGCAGCGAAATGTAAAACATTTGCATATGAAGGTAAAGGGAGGAGTTTGGAGGGATCAAACGCAATGTAGACACGGAGATTTTTGGCGTGGTTCCGATAGGTGATGCTATCGTACATCCATGTTTATGGAGACTTCAACCCACGAAGGGTAACGGTTGCGCGAGTCCATGGAGGGCTCCACCCACGAAGGGTCCACGAAGAAGCAACCTTGTCTATCCCACCATGGCCATCGCCCACGAAGGACTTGCCTCACTATGGTAGATCTTCACGAAGTAGGCAATCTCCTTGCCCATACAAACTCCTTGGTTCAACTCCACAATCTTGTCGGAGGCTCCCAAGTGACACCTAACCAATCTAGGAGACACCACTCTCCAAAAGGTAATAGATGGTGTGTTGATGATGAACTCCTTGCTCTTGTGCCTCAAATGATAGTCTCCCCAACACTCAACTCTCTCTCGCAGATTTGGATTTGGTGGAAATATCATTTGAGTGGAAAGCAACTTGGGGAAGGCTAGAGATCAAGATTCTTGTGGTTGGAATGGAATATCTTGGTCTCAACACATGAGTAGGTGGTTCTCTCTCAGAAAATGTATGTTGGAAGTGTAGGCACATTCTAATGGCTCTCTCCATGAAAGGAGGATGGGTGGAGGGGTATATATAGCCTCCACACAAAATCTAACCGTTACACACAATTTACCAAACTCAGTGGGACCGAATCATGAAACTCGGTCAGACCGATTTAGTTCAAAATATGAACGTTAGGATTTTCGGTGGGACCGACATGTCAACTCGATGGGACCGATTTCATTAGGGTTATGGCATAACGTAATCTCGGTGAGACCAATCACATAAACTCGGTAGGACCGATTTCTGTAATAGGCAAATAGAGAGTTGGTCAGGCAAACTCGGTGGGACCGAATCGCTCATTTCGGTGAGACCGAAACGTTATGAAAGGGAAACAGAGAGTTTGCATTGCGAACTCGGTGGGAACGATTGCTCATCTCGGTTAGACCGAAACGTTACGAAGGTAAACAGAGAGTTTGCAATCCCATCTTGGTGAGACCGAGATCCCTATCGGTGAGACCGAAGTGACTAGGGTTTCTGGGAGTGGCTATGTCAAATGAACTTGGTGATGCCGGATAGATAATTTCGGTGGGGCCGAGTTTGACTTTTGGTTTGGGACATATGTGGATATGAGAAAATGGTTGAGGGCTTTTGGAGCATATCACTAAGCATTTTGAGCAAGCAAGCCATTAAGCAACACCTCATCCCCTTTTTATAGTATTGGCTTTTCCTATGGACTCAATGTGATCTTGGATCACTAAAATGAAAATGTAGAGTCTTGAGCTTGATCCAATATGTGCCCTTAGCATTTTGAGGGGTCCACATTCCTAATCCATGCCATGCCAATCATTGAACTTTCTGAAATGATCATCTTGAAATAGCATTAGTTCAATGAGCTATATGTTGTTAGGAATTACCAAAATCACCTAGGGATAGTTGCACTTTTAGACATGATAATACATGGTTGAAAAGCGATGAGGGCTATGTTGCCTTATGGTTCCTATATGAGTATATCCGGAAACCCGGCCTGGCTTTGGACCTTAAGTCGCTAGTATATGATGATTTTTTGTGCTTTAAGCTCTGGCTCTAAGCTTTGGGATATTACCCCTTGCTGCATATGGCGTGATAAGCCGGCGGCATGAATAAAGTGAACAAGGCATTGTGCTCTATCTTCAGGGTTGTTACCCTTACTAGCAAGATAAGCCGGCAATGTGCATAAATATCATAGGCCTAATGATTAATCTGACCTACAAAATTGATGATATCATGAACATAAATGGCAGATCTTAATGACGGATCAGTAGTGTTATGCAAGAAAAACATGCATGATGGCATGGCATATCACAGTTTAACTAGCCTATTACAAGGCATCCGATATCCCAAAGAGGATAAGTGGTTTTTGAAACATAAACATTAAAGTGCTATGGCTAATACACTGGCTCATGAATCTTGGCGGGTTGAAGCCTCCAGATCATCTTGTGCTTCTTCTTCTTCAGCTCCTTGATTATCTATTGGCTGGAAGTCAGGCGTAGCCTAGTTGATACCGGTCAACGCTCTAAACACAGCTTCATCATCAATAAGGTTGGATGGATCAATGTCAGGAGCGAAGGTGTGCTTACAAGTCGGCAGGATGAGATCCGTCTCTCGATGAACCGGTGCCTTCACTTTCTTATTCTCAGCATCATAAGCCGCCTGGTATGTGGATAGATTGGTTTCTTCAGCCAGCTTACTTGCTAATGGACGCATTGCTCTTGCTATTTCTTCAAAGTCGTTAGCACTGAAGGCAGATCCATCCTCTTTGGCACTTGGGCAACCATTGGACAAGTCTTCTGGATCTAGATTCTTGCCACGCTTTTGCCCGGCTTAAAGCAGTCAAAGCACCGGCTCTGGCAGATGCTCGCTTTAAATCGTTAATCCTTTGGGGCAGCACCGATAACCTCTCCAATGTATCCTTGATGAGAGTGGGTGGATATTTCTTATGCATAGCGGCAGAAATGGTACGTTCAGTGCCAGAGTATAGCTGGTCTACAAGAGTGTAGACAACCTTCAGCTTGAGGCGCATATCTAAGCCCAACTTAACGCTTCAGGAGCCTGTATTTGTAAAAATCTCGATAAGCCGACAGATGAATATGATATGATTGCTGGTGTAAAGGAGTTATTTTTCTACTTACTGAAGATGGCCGAGATCATATTATTGATTTGATGCTTTAAGCCAGACAACTCTTTAGTCACCAGCTTAAGGGCTGCTTCAGCATCCTCTGATCTCTTCAATAGAGCCGCCTTCTCGGTCTCCCAGCCGTCTTTGTCATTGTTGAAGCTTTGTTTCAACTGTTCAATGTTTTCCAGTGCAGTCTTCAGCTCTGACTTAGCCTTGGATGTCTCAGATTGCTGAGTTTTAATGTTGGCCCTCAGATCATTGATTTGTGAATCCTTCTCAGTTAGTTCAGCCCGTGACATGAGCAAACATGGAAGATTTTAGGAACATGATTATTTTTAAGTCCCAAGCACAATACAAGTATTTTCCTTGGCACTTGGGGGCTAATGCATATTGCTCTTTTCAAAGACAAACTTATCTGATGACTAGGTACAATGATATGATCTGGTTTACCAAATTTACATATTGAAGTGTTGATTTCATCAATGTCGGTAAATCCCAGTTTAACTATGCTAGTTAAATCGACCCTTGGGGGCTACAGATGCGAAGTTGATTACTGCTACTTAAAGTCCCGGCTTAACTTGATGGTTTAAGCCGGCCCTTGGGGGCTACTAGTGATGATGTTCAGTTCTTTATGGCAATTGGAAAGTCTACAGCATATTCAATCCTATCATATTCTATAGACTTGGCGGCTGATAGACATATAATTATGAAGAGAATGGTGATTGGATTACCTCATAGCGTTCCTTCATCAAATTGACTAAACCGGCTTCAAAATCGCGGCTGGTGTATAGACGGTTCAAATAACCAGAGTAGATTTCTTGGGCGCTGAACTGAGAGTAGCCCTCTAAGTCTACTTTCCACTTGCCTTTTTCAGCAGCAGAAAATTCTTCCTTGGCGCTGCGCTTGGATAAGGCAGTGGGGTTACCCAGCGCTGTATAACCAAGACCGGTGATGGTCACATCATCAGCCTTATCTTCAGTAGGCTTCATGGGGCTCGGCGGCTTAGAGATGACCGGCTCAACATCCATATGATCTATGGTAATGTCATGCTCTTCTGGTGGCGGGTCGTCAATGGTGGCCTCGGCGATTGGATGAGACGCTTCTGGCCTTTGTTTTTCCGGCTCAGAAGGGTTGGAATCTTCGGCCAACTTGTTCAGTTTCGCCTTCTTGCTGGGCTTGGCTATACCGCTAAAATAAGAAATACAAAGATGTCAGAATATCAATCAGACATGAAGTTTCGAAATATGGAATATGCTCTTACCCAGGCATAGTCTTGAAGGCTAGGATTTGAGTTCCCGTTGAGTCACCGGAGGAGGAATGAGATGTTCCCTGATAGTATGAATCGGACAGGTTAAGAGGTTGTCAAAAAAGACTCGCCATGGGATAAGATAAGTCAGAAATATTTGAAACCTCTGGTTGACGTTTGCGAGGTGCTGGGGTGTTCGGTAAACCGAAGGATAAAACTCCGACGCAGTTGTTCCAGGTTGTGCGGCGAGCTTCATGTTGTTGCTTCTCCAAAATAAAGTTGGGATCCAAGTGATCTAAAGGGTGAGAAAATCTTGCTTTCTGGCTTGCTTGTCGAGTTTTCTGTGTTGGCAGAGGTTCTAAGCCGAAGCAAAGAGTAATTACCTCTGCATCATTTGCACGGTTAGCCTCTGCTTCATCCTGATAATAGTGATTGTCAATCAGATGTACAAAAAACGAGCCAAGGGAATCAAGTTCTACCTCTGACTCATCATCATCTTTGTCATCCAAATTGAATAATTCGGCAGTGTCGGACTTCTTCTTAGCAGGCCTTTTCATAGCCTTATTCTTTGTCCGGGTTTTCTTTGGTTTCTCTGGCAACTTCTTGGTCTAGAAGGGTGAGCCAGCGTGTAAACATCGAATGGGTATGAACAGGCAGTACAAATAAAAATATGAGTCAAGGATGAGCTTGATTCAAAACTTACAGCTGGCGGCTTATCCAGAATGCAGAAAGGATCCAATCCGACTTTACTGCAATCTTCCAAGCTCTCATTCAGCAGGGTCTTTGTCATATTATTGATGTCTTCCTTAGTCATTTCGGTCTGGCAGTGGGGCTGAGGATCTGTTAGCTCACCGGTATACTCAAGCATTAAATTGGGTCGGCGGCTTAGAGGCAAGATTCTCCAGGCAACCCAGCAGCGAACTAGATTAATTCCGGTTAAACCGCTGGCCATCAAGGCCTGGATCTTTGCAAAAACTGGCACATATTTCTTTTTCCCTGCTGTGCTGATATGATCCGGAAGATGATGTCTGCTACTAAGCTGGCTGGCGCGATAATCCGGCACGGGATTTTTTCCTTCCGGCGAAGTATCTTGGCAATAAAACCAAGTCTGGTTCTAGTCTTTGGGGTGATTGGGAAGGTGGCTTCTTTCCGGTGCTATATAGATATGACGCCTAGTTCCAGGCTAGGTCCATCGGTGAATTCATTCTACCGGTTCAAGTAGTAGAACTCTCCGAATATTTCTATGGTGGGATCCTGTTAAAGGTACACCTCGAAAAATACTTGGAAATTGCAGATGTTTGAGAGAGAATTTGGTTCGATATCCTGTGGATGGAGCTTGAAGAAATGCAGCACATCACGGAAGAATTTTGAGCCAGGAGGACTGAAACTCCGGTCCATATGATCCATAAAAACCACTACTTCGCCGCCTTTGGGCTCAGGGCGAGTTTCATTACCCGGAACCCTCCAATGGATGACATCTTTTTTGGCTAAGACGCCAGTCTGAACATATTCTTTCAAGTCTTCCTCGGTGACCCGGGAAATGACCCAGTTGCAGGCGATGACAGTCTTGACCATCTTGAGAAACAAAGGCCTAAGAGAAAGAAACATTACCGGCTTAAGATCATGCTATTAAACCGAACCATTGGTTCAAAGATAAAATGCTATAAACAGTTAACGGGTTAAGCTGGGGGATGAACCTTTGAAGTACTGGCGGCTTAAATGGGGACTAATGGTACCTACTGGATTAAGGACTCTGCTATTAAACCGGACAAAGTTTAAAAGTCAAGATGTATTTTGCAGAATCAAATTATAAGGAGGAAAGCATGGTTAAACCGAACAAGCAGTGCAAGTTATGAAGCATATGGTGGATCACAGTTTACAGTATAAGCCGCCGTGGCAGTTATGGTACTTCAAATTTTACTAAGTGTTGGATAAACAGATTTCGCAAGTTGGAGCAATAATTTTGGATCTACCACAGTTCAGAAAAGCAGTAAAGTTCTAGCCTAAGGTGGCGGCGATGGAAAAGTGTGGATGTGCCGATGGGATCTTCTATGGAGAAATGCTACTCTGATGATAAAAATGAATGCTAAAAACTACTTCCGTGCAAGGTTAATGACCTATCCAGAGTAAAAAGTAAAAGCTACTGGAGTTGAGGGAAACAACGAAGAACGGCAAGAACGCCGATGAACTGCCCAAACCCTAACGCAGATCTGAGATGAAAAGAGGGGTGCACCTACAAAAGATGAGGAGCAGCGGTGGCACGCCGAAGTTTCTGGTCCGATTAGGTTGATGCAGCAGCCTGGGTTGGTGCAGCGGTCGAAGGTCACGGCGGCGGAGCTTGAGCGATAGAGAAGATGTGAGAGGAAGACGAAGGCAAGGGGTGAAAATGATAAAGACCCCTGTCCCTATTTATAAGGGGGTGGATACAAGGCATGCGTGTGAATCGAGGAGGCTGAAACCATCATGTGGCCATATGGATGCCTCGATTTTCAGGGTGATTATTAAGATAAAGATCAATTAAGAGATTCTGGGATGCGTGCAAAATTAGTGCGAAGTGACGTCCTGGCAATTTAAGAAAATTTGTGAGCTGACGTCACGGCGGGTTACAACACGGTTTATCAAACAAGTGGTGCAGGATTTTGGCAAATCAAGTATTGAAGATTGACATGAACAAGTTCAAATCAACCTGGCGCCTAATGTTGGGGATATAACTACCGGGTATGAACCGCCCAGGAGGGGTTGGGTCATACCACTGGCGGCTTAAATGTGAAGATGGCGGATCATACAAGCCCGTTGACGGCCCAAGACCCAGAGGCGACTTGAGTCCCAAGAGGATGAACCGCTATATGTATGATTTGTTTTGTAAGGCAATTGTACTTAGACACCGAGTCAGACACGTTGTGTATGAGCCGGTCGGGACTCCGTGAGTCGTCGGGCGTCAACCTGTGTATATAAAGGGACGACCCGATGGTGGTTTAGGGCAAGAAACAAGAGATTGAGAACTAGGTCAAGCGTATTCGCTCCCTGGTAATCGAAAACCAAGCAATATAACCCCAACTGGAGTAGGCCTTTACCTTGACTGCAAGGGGTCGAACCAGTATAAACTCTCTGTGTCCTTTGTCCCGATTAACCCCTTTAAGCTAACCTAGTTGCGATGGCTCCATGACTAAGTCCTTCTGCCAGGACATCTGCTGTGTCAAATCCACGACAACTTCTGAACGTAGTGCTGCAATTCAGTCAGCCCAGCAGGTCACTTGCAGGTGCCCTCGAATGTCTTGATGAACACTCCGGCCAAATCTTCCCGACAGAAAATACTCCCCGGAGCCAACTGATTCAACCAAGCTCTGGCCGAACCTTCAAGCATCAAGGGCAGGTGCTTCATGGCGACATCATCGCTGCCTCCACCAATCTACACTGCCACTCGGTAATCTTCTAACCAAGTGTCTGGCTTTGATTCACCGGTGAACTTGCTCACACCAGGAGCCAATCTGAATTGGGGGGAATCTCAGCAGCTCAGATGGCTCTACTGAAACACTTGGGCCCCGAAAAAATGCCCTGTTACAAATCGGACGATCTCTGTCTTGTCCTTCTCCGTGTGCTCTGCCTCTGTCAACCAAACCCTATACAAGAACTGACCTTGCATCAAATCCAGGCTCTCTTGGGTCGACTGGATGTAACATCCCAAATTTCCAATTTGGAATGTTATACATTAGATCATCATTGCATACCATATTTTATTTTGCATTTTGGTTGATCCTAGAAATTCTACGCAACTCAATGACCCACGGAGAGAGTTGGGGATTTCGTTATTTTCATGTTTGAGTTTTCTCAAATTTTGAGAATAGGATCATTTGATTTTATTTATTTTATCATCATTTATTTCTATTACAAAAATATGAGAGAGGGAATAAAATGACTTTCCCAAAATAAAGAAATATTGAGGATTTAATAATAAAATCAAATAAGATTTTATTTCGGAGTTTTTCATTATTTTATTTGAATTTAGGAAAAATGTGTGTTTTTCAAAATTGCATTTAGGTCCCAAATAAATGTTCACCTTGTGCGGCTTGATTTTAGAAGCCCGTGAAAATTTATTTCGGAATTTTTGGAATCCATTTAGTATTTCTTTTTATTTTTCTTCTGCGCATCATATTAAAAAAACGAACCGAGCTACGGGCCGTGTCCGACTAGGACTCCGGCCCGCCAGGGCTTTATAAGCCGGGGCAGCCCACCCGGGGCAAACCCTAGCCCGCCGCCTCCTCAGCCCCGCACCCGCGCGCCGCCGCCTCGCCCGCACGCCGCCCGAGGTTTGCCTCACCTCGTAATCCGCGCCGTCAGTTTTTTTTTTAAAATCGTTTGGTTTTTCCGTCGATTTTTCCGTCGGTTTTTTTTCTAGTTTCGGTTTTTTTAAATAGATCAGTTTTTCCGGTTTATTTAATTTAGCGAGCGTTCGTCGTTTTTCTTTTTCTCAGATTAAATCCGCGATTTTTCTGATCGCGATTCCTGATCCGATTTTCGTTTTAGTATAACTTTTCGCTCGTTTATCAGAATCCGGCAATTCAAGCGCCTGGAGTTTCGTCTCGAAACCCTCTATCTGTTTAACCAACTTAAACAAGATTTTGCTACTGTAAAATTTTCCCTAGATCCAGATTAGTAGAACGAAGTTGTTTTCTTTCGCCGTTTGACTTTCGTTGCTTCGTTTGATTTGATTCTTTTTGCCAACCGGAGTTCTTAAGTTGAACCTTCTGGTTAGATCTCTTATTTGAGTTTTACCTGTGCATTAGATGAGTACTTATTCTATGCTTGTTTGTTTGTCTGCGATAGAATACCCGGAGTGCGCCGCTTGTTATTTCGAATCGCTAGGTTTCCCGGATCATCAGCAAGGCAAGTAACACTTTGATCATACTTTCCTACTACCCAGTTTTATTGCATTAGATCAACCCTCACACATTGCATGATTAGGATCTAATTAAATTGTGGGATGGGAAGTAGTTGAGGTAGTACCTATTACCTGTTTACTTATCAAACCTTTGGGAGTTACTTCTACGTTTGCTTATTATGCCATGCTATGCTAGTAGACGTGGATTGGGTGAATGATATCCATGACAGATGTGAGTTTGATAATTAATGGTTTATCTAAGGTGGCAACTTAAACACACATCTGGGTGGATTAAGGCACCTGGGTATTCCAGGACTTGCCTGTTTTCTTTTGGACCGCCACCCAGGCTCAAAGGGATCATGAGATTATTCATACTAGAAACTTCCGTGTGCAGCCACAAGCTATTATGGGCTCTAGCATAGTTGACTAAGTTGTGCGAACTCTTAAAGTGGTAGACTAGCAGATGTAGGGGATGTAGGTGGTATGGTCTACCCGATCGTAAGGTGCTAGCGCTTCTGAAAGACTATGTCTCGGTCATCCGTCTTCTCAAACACCCTGTAGTGCGAGAAACCCAACGGAGGCGATCGAGTCTTGTGGGGAAAAGTGCGCAAACCTCTGCAGAGTGTAATAAACTAATCATGATTAGCCGTGTCCCCGATTATGGACATATTGAGTATCTAGTACCTGGATTATCATGTGAATCTCAACATGTTACTCTAAATTAATTTTGTTGGGTTTGTTTAATGATGATGCTTAATTGGGATTGAGGATGCTGTCAACCATTCTCAATGTTTAACCACTACCATGATAGTTAAATAAATTTATTCCTTTGAAGTAGGGAAAAATTGGCTTTACACAAAACTGTAACCATAGAGCTTTCCATCAGCCAAATATGCATATAGTATAGTTGTTTCATTCCATTACTCTCTATGTGTTACCTTGCCAGCATATTCCATGTGCTGACCCATTTTCGGGCTGCAACGTTAATGTTGCAGACTTTTCAGACAATGATTAAGGAGTTTTAGGTCATGGTTCTATACTCAGTGATGCCGTTGGAGTTGATGGACTCACTTATCTACCAAGCCTTCCGCTGTTATCGTTATTAGATGGCCTTAAGCCATATTTATTGTAATAAGTTCTCGTTTGAGACACTCGATGTAATAAGTGTGTGATTGCTAATCTGTTATAAATCCTCCAAGTATCGTGTGGTGTCAGCATTACTGATCCAGGGATGACACCGGAGCACAGAGATCAGACTGTTTGAGGTCTGGTCGCTACAGAGATGGTATCAGAGCACACGCTGACTGTAGGACACGACCACTAAGCTAAAGACCTACATCACTATTCACTCTCTTCCTTTCTGACCTCTCATCTTTTCTACTCTTTAGGATGGCGGATGCAAGGAACAAGTTCACGCAACCGGATGAAGATACACCCTTTGGACGTCACTTGAAGGAAGTCACTAGATACCTGAACATAGGAGTACCAAGCTTCACCGGAACCTACAACGCCACTTTACCTGAAGAAGAGCGCTAGATGATTCAAGTTCAAGTTCCAGGAAGGACGTTCATGGCAGTCACTGAGCCCATAAAGTTTTGCTTTGATGCACCAACTTGGAGTCTAGGAAAGAGCATGGCAGCTCATATCGCCATGGGACGCATTGGAGAAGTCTACCGCAATGATCTCAAGGATACTATCTACCAGATTTGTGGGCGCCGAGATGAGCACTAGGAGATGATCAGCACCAGGAAGGATAGATCAATCGCAGCTTTTATCCAGGAGTTAAACCAGCACATTCGACGACAGGAGAACCAGATGTGCGCCAACATGATAGATCTGAAGAAGGCTAAGACTAGAATCAAGGAACTGGAGGAAGAACTCAAGACTACACGTGAAGATTATGAAGAGGAAATTGAAGTATTGGTGGAGAAGAATGACGACCTGATCAAGAAGATTGGAATATTTATGGGAAGCCCTACGCCAGTAGATGAAGACGAAGAACCCAAGGAGATTAGCCCGGAAGACTACATCATCATCGACGGCACCGACTCGGATCCAGATAGTAGTGATGATGACTATGTTGATGAAGCTGGAGCAGATATCATGGAGTCTGCAACCAAAGAATATTTCTAGTAGACCACCTCATCAGTAGTAGTAGTCCACCATGTAAATATAGTAGTCCGAGCACTTTTGCGATAGTTAGATCGATTGTATGCCCTTGTTTGATTGAATGAAGTGAATTGTTTGCTTTTGCCTCATGTGCATATGGGTAGTGTTTTCTCTTTAGACCCCCTCTATTCTTACATCTCATCTTTTCTAAAACCCTCAGATGCCTCTGAGATGTGACCCCGGATTTGCCTTTCCACCAGAGCTCACCTAGTTGATCCATCAACAGAACACATTGATGCAGTTGCTAGTCCAAAATCAGAATCAGGGGAACAACAACAACCCACCACCACCACCACCACCTGTTGATCACTTAGCCCGTTTTCTTAGGCTGAATCCACCGGTGTTTTCCAGTAGCACCGAGCCGATAGTAGCAGATGATTGGCTCCGCAAGACAGCTAGGGAATTGACCACAACAGAATGCATAGATGCGGAGAAGGTGAAGTTTGCCGCACATCAGCTAGAAGGACCCGCAGCATCATGGTGGGAGAATTTCACAGCCACTTTCCCAGTCGACACTGTCACATGGGACCAGTTTCAGCAGGCTTTTCGTACTGCACATGTTTCAGTAGGAGCTATGGCCATGAAGAAGCGTCAGTTTCGCAACTTGCGCCAAGGAGGACGGGCAGTTGGCCAGTATGTGGAGGACTTTAGTAAGTTAGCACGTTATGCCCCAGATGACGTCGCTACGGATGCAGCTAAGCAGGAGAAGTTTCTGGAAGGACTGAATGATGAGTTGAGCATGCAGTTGATGGTAGCAACCTTCAACAACTACCAGGAGTTGGTAGATCGTGCTCTTATGATTGAAGGGAAGCAGCAGCAAATTGAGAATCGCAAGAGGAAGTATGGACAAGGGAAGTACAATTCAGGAGCTCAGCAGAAGCCACGTTTTACCCCTAGACCGGGAGGACATTTTCAGCATACCCATGGAGGAGGTAGCTCGCACAATCACAATGGCACCAAGAATGGTAATGGCAATGGAGGAAGCAACGGCCAGAATCGCACCAACCCATCAACCACAGCCAAGAAGGACCTGAGCCAAGTCACTTGCTTTAAGTGTCAGAAGACCGGACATTATGCCAATGAATGTCCTGAAGGCCAAAATGGCAATGGAAGTTCTAGTAAGAAGTCGAACCCTTTCAACAGGGGACAGGTGAACCACGTTAGCGTGGAGGAGGTTGAAGCTTGGCCCGATGCAGTAATAGGTAAGTTTTTGGTTAAGTCATTTACTGCACTCGTTCCTTTTGATACCGGTGCATCGCATTCATACATCTCAAAGGGATTTGTGGATAAGTACAACCTGTCAACCCAAGCCCTTAGGTCACCCATGTTAGTAACCTCTCCTGGAGTAGAATATATGGCTGGTCGATGGTGTGATCGGTTACCATTAAGGATTGGTAACTATGTTTTTCCCTCGGACCTAATAGTATTGGAATCCCAAGGATTGGATGTGATATTAGGCATGGATTGGTTATCAAAGTATGAAGGGAATATTGAATGTGCTAGTAAGTCAATTTTGCTTACCACCCCAGAAGGGAGAAGGATCAAGTATGTATCCCGACATGTGCCAAAGAGGACTCAAGTAAATTGCTTAACAGGAGTTGTGCAGGAGGAAGTACTAGTAGTGGAGGATTTCCCTGAAGTATTTCCAGAGGAGTTGCCAGGCATGCCACCGGATAGAGATATTGAGTTTTGATTGAGCTATTGCCAGGCACAGGGCCAATATCAAAGAGACCATATAGGATGCCAGCAAAGGATTTGGTGGAAAATTAAGAAGCAGATTAAGGAGTTACTGGATAAGGAATATATTCGCCCAAGTTCTTCGCCTTGGGGATCGCCAGTACTTCTAGTGGAGAAGAAGGATGGATCGTTAAGGATGGTTGTTGATTATCGAGGATTGAATGACGTAACAATCAAGAACAAGTACCCACTACCAATGATCAATGATCTGTTTGATCGATTGCAAGGAGCTAAGGTATTTTCCAAGATCAACCTGTGATCAGGATACCACTAGTTGAAGATTCGAGAACAGGATATTCCTAAGACAGCTTTTACCACCAGGTATGGGTTGTACGAGTATACCGTTATGTCATTTGGTCTGACTAATGTACCTGCCTATTTTATGAACATGATGAACAAAGTGTTTATGGAATTTTTGGATAAGTTCATCGTAGTGTTCATTGATGATATCCTGGTTTATTCGAAGAATGGAGAGGAGCATAAGGAGCATTTGCGTTTGGTACTTGGAAAGCTCAGAGAACATCAATTATATGCCAAGTTCAGCAAATGTGAGTATTGGTTGAAGGAAGTAGGATTCCTCGGACACGTTATATCTGGAGAAGGTATAGCAGTTGATCCCACTAAAGTTGATACCGTGACCAAGTGGGAAGCCCCAACAACAGTTGGAGAGATCCGGAGTTTTCTTGGACTCGCAGGATACTACCGGAGATTTATTGAGAATTTCTCAAAGATTGTGAAGCCTATGACTGAGTTGTTAAAGAAATATACCAAGTTCATATGGATGGAGGAATGTGATGCTAGTTTCCAGGAGTTGAAGAAACGTTTGGTTACCTCACCAGTGTTGATTTTGCCAGACCAGACCAAAGATTATGAGGTGTATTGCGACGCTTCACGTCGAGGACTTGGAGCAGTGCTTATGCAGGAAGGGAGAGTTGTTTCATATGCCTCAAGACAACTGAAACCTCATGAGTTGAATTATGCCACGCATGATTTGGAGTTAGCAGCCGTAGTGCATGCTTTGAAAACATGGAGGCATTTCCTCATTGGAAATCATTGTGAGGTGTACACGGATCATAAGAGTTTGAAGTACATTTTCACACAGAAGGAGTTGAATCTCAGACAAAGGAGATGGTTGGAGCTCATCAAGGATTATGATATGAGATTGCATTATCACCCCGAAAAGGCTAATGTAGTAGCTGACGCATTAAGCCATAAGAGTCATGTCAATACGTTAATGACGGGAGAAATACCAAGTGAGTTAGCAGTAAATCTTCATGAACTATGTTTGGAAATAGTTCCGAGAGGCTATGTAGCAGCATTGGAGATTCAGTCGACCTTGATGGATAGAATCAGGGAAGCTCAGAAGACCGACAAAGAGATTGCCGCTATAAAGGAGAAACTTAGCAAAGGAAAAGCTAAGGGATTTCGTGAGGATGAGCACGATACCCTATGGTTTGAAGACCGCGTTTACGTGCCCAATGACCCGGAGATCAGGAAATTGATACTGCAAGAGGCACACGACTCACCGTATTCAATTCACCCAGGAAATACCAAGATGTACTTGGATCTGAAGGATATTTTTTGGTGGACCGGAATGAAGAAGGATATTGCGGAGTATGTAGCAGTTTGTGATGTATGTCAGAGAGTAAAGGCAGAGCATCAGAAGCCAGCAGGATTGTTACAACCATTGCCGATACCCGAATGGAAGTGGGATAAGTTAGGCATGGATTTTATCACGGGATTGCCCAGGACTCGTTCAGGCTATGACTCGATTTGGGTTGTAGTTGATCGATTGACGAAAGTAGCTCATTTCATCCCAGTAAAGACCACTTACACCAGTGCTAAGTTGGCAAAGATATACATAACCAGGATCGTATGTTTGCATGGAGTTCCAAGGAGTATCGTATCAGATAGAGGAACCCAGTTTACCTCAAAGTTCTGGAAGCAGTTGCACGAAACTTTGGGTACCAGGCTAGAATTCAGTACAGCTTTTCATCCACAGACAGATGGACAGACCGAGAGAGTTAATCAGATTTTGGAGGATATGCTAAGAGCTTGTGCGCTAGATTACGGATCTAGTTGGGACGATAATTTGCCATATGCAGAGTTCTCTTACAACAACAGTTGCCAAACCAGTTTAAAGATGGCCCATTTCGAAGCCTTGTACGGAAGGAGGTGCAGGACACCGTTGTCGTGGGACGAAGTTGGAGAGCGCCAGTTGTTTGGACCTGACTTGATTAAAGAGTCTGAACAGAAGGTGAAGTTGATTCGTGATAGGCTCAAGATAGCCCGGTCCAGGCAGAAAAGTTATGCAGATTCTAAACGCAAGGAGACAGTTTACGAAGTCGGAGATAGAGCTTATCTTCGAGTATCTCCACTTCGGGGAACAAAGCGTTTTGGAGTTAAAGGGAAGTTAGCGCCACGATTTGTAGGACCATATCAATTTTTGGAGCGTATGGGAGAAGTGGCCTACAAGTTGGAATTGCCCGAAGGATTGTCAGGAGTTCATGATGTGTTCCACGTTTCTCAGTTAAAGAAGTGCCACGCGGAGATGGCTGACATACCTTTGAGAGACACAGTGCCTTTGGAAACTATTCAGTTGGATAACGATTTGACCTACGAGGAGAAACCAATTAAGATCCTCCTGTTTGCCAGCCGAGTTACCCGCAGCAAGGTTATCAAGTTTTGCGAAGTTCAGTGGAGCCATCACACAGAGGATGAAGCCACCTGGGAACGAGAGGAAGATTTGCTCAAGGACCACCCTCACCTATTTTCTAGCCAACCTGAATCTCGAGGGCGAGATTCATCTTAAGGGGGG
This sequence comes from Triticum urartu, assembly GCF_003073215.2. Classification (NCBI taxonomy): domain Eukaryota; kingdom Viridiplantae; phylum Streptophyta; class Magnoliopsida; order Poales; family Poaceae; genus Triticum; species Triticum urartu. The sequence goes on along the minus strand of NC_053024.1, from coordinate 442,642,026 downwards.
TAGGTTTGTAACATCCCAAATTTCCAATTTGGAATGTTATACATTAGATCATCATTGCATACCATATTTTATTTTGCATTTTGGTTGATCCTAGAAATTCTACGCAACTCAATGACCCACGGAGAGAGTTGGGGATTTCGTTATTTTCATGTTTGAGTTTTCTCAAATTTTGAGAATAGGATCATTTGATTTTATTTATTTTATCATCAATTATTTCTATTACAAAAATATGAGAGAGGGAATAAAATGACTTTCCCAAAATAAAGAAATATTGAGGATTTAATAATAAAATCAAATAAGATTTTATTTCAGAGTTTTTCGTTATTTTATTTGAATTTAGGAAAAATGTGCGTTTTTCAAAATTGCATTTAGGCCCAAATAAATGTTCACCTTGTGCGGCTTGATTTTTTGGAGTACGTTTAGTATTTCTTTTTATTTTTCTTCTACGCGTAATATTAAAAAAAACGAACCGACCTACGGGCGTGTCCGACTAGGACTCCCAGCCCGTTAGGCTTTATAAGCCGAGGTAGAGGCCCAGCCGAACCCTAGCCCCGCCCCAAGCTGCCCCAGCACCGCCGCCGCACGCCGCCCGAGGTTCGCCTCCTCGTTTTCCACGCCGTTTTTTTTAATTTTTTTTCTTTGAAAAAAAACCGTTCGGTTTTTCCGTCGATTTTTCCGTCGTTTTATTAGTTTCGGGTTTTTTTAAATAGATTGGTTTTTCTCGGTTTATTTAATTTAGCGAGCGTTCGTCGTTTTTCTTTTTCTTGGATTAAATCCACGATTTTTCTGATCGCGATTCCTGATCCGATTTTCGTTTTAGTATAACTTTTTGCTCGTTTATCGGAATCCGGCGATTCAAGCGCCTGGAGTTTCGTCTCGAAACCCTCTATCCGTTTAACCAACTTAAACAAGATTTTTCTACAGTAAAATTTTCCCTAGATCCAGATTAGTAGAACGAAGTTTTTCTTTCGCCGTTTGACTTTCGTTGCTTCGTTCGATTTGATTCTTTTGCCAACCGGAGTTCTTAAGTTGAACTTCTGGTTAGATCTCTTATTTGAGTTTTACCTGTGCATTAGATGAGTACTTATTGTATGCTTGTTTGTTTGTCTGCGATAGAATACCCGGAGTGCGCCGCTTGTTACTTCGAATCGCTAGGTTTCCCGGATCATCAGCAAGGCAAGTAACACTTTGATCATACTTTCCTACTACCCAGTTTTATTGCATTAGATCAATCCTCACACATTGCATGATTAGGATCTAATTGAATTGTGGGATGGGAAGTAGTTGAGGTAGTACCTATTACCTGTTTATTATCAAACCTTTGGGAGTTACTTCTACGTTTGCTTATTATGCCATGCTATGCTAGTAGACGTGGATTGGGTGAATGATATCCATGACAGATGTGAGTTTGATAATTAATGGTTTATCTTAAGGTGGCAAATTAAACACACATCTGGGTGGATTGAGGCACCTGGGTATTCCAGGACTTGCCTGTTTTCTTTTGGACCGCCACCCAGGCTCAAAGGGATCATGAGATTATTCATACTAGAAACTTCCGTGTGCAGCCACAAGCTATTATGGGCTCTAGCATAGTTGACTAAGTTGTGTGAACTCTTAAAGTGGTAGACTAGCAGATGTAGGGGATGTAGGTGGTACGGTCTACCCGATCGTAAGGTGCTAGCGCTTCTGAAAGACTATGTCTCGGTCATCCGTCTTCTCAAACAACTTGTAGTGCGAGAAACCCAACGGAGGCGATCGAGTCTTGTGGGGAAAAGTGCGCAAACCTCTGCAGAGTGTAATAAACTAATCATTATTAGTCGTGTCCCCGGTTATGGACATCTTGATTATCTAGTACCTGGATTATCATGTGAATCTCAACATGTTACTCTAAATTAATTTTGTTGGGTTTGTTTAATGATGATGCTTAATTGGGATTGAGGATGCTGTCAACCATTCTCAATGTTTAACCACTACCATGATAGTTAAATAAATTTATTCCTTTGAAGTAGGGAAAAATTGGCTTTACGCAAAATTGTAACCATAGAGCTTTCCATCAGCCAAATATGCATATAGTATAGTTGTTTCATTCCATTACTCTCTATGTGTTACCTTGCCAGCATATTCCATGTGCTGACCCGTTTCCGGGCTGCAACGTTAATGTTGCAGACTTTTCAGATGTTGATTAAGGAGTTTTAGGTCGTGGTTCTATACTCAGTGATGCCGTTGGAGTTGATGGACTCACTTATCTACCAAGCCTTCCGCTGTTATCGTTATTAGATGGCCTTAAGCCATATTTATTGTAATAAGTTCTCGTTTGAGACACTCGATGTAATAAGTGTGCGATTGCTACTCTGTTATAAATCCTCCGAGTACTGTGTGGTGTCAGAATTACTGATCCAGGGATGACACCGGAGCATAGAGATCAGACTGTTTGAGGTCTGGTCGCTACACTGGAGCTCTCCGCTCGTCACCATACGGGCGCCTGTCGTCATATCGCCGGGGCGCGTATGACCCGCCCCTCGGAGGAGGCGTGGGCACTCGACGGCATTCATCACGAGGATCAAACTGCCCATGGCCCTGACCAAGGTACTCATCCCATCGGTAACCATGATCTTCACGCCGCAGGGGCGATCTCAGGCTATGTGCCGATTGAACTGTGTCCGCAACCACGAATCTGCTATGGATTCTATTGCACGACTAAGAAACAACCGAGTTCTGTTCACCCGTTGCTTGGAGCAGCGCTTGAATCTGCAGCAAACCTCTACCAGCTTCTGAACGAGATGGTTGAATTGACTCTTCTATACGTGCTGCTGATGCGAGATTTTGGACTAGAGTATGATATACCTGAGGTTCAGACGGAAACAGTTGTCATGGCCGTCGACTGGATCCAGGGATTTGCTGACGGGCGCGTTCGTCGAGTGACCGCTGGAGATTCTCCAGACGCGTACGCTCAGCCAAGGTGGCCAAGCGCGCAGCCTCCAAGGCCCGAGCCTCGGAGGTCTCTCCAATGATGGGGGTCTGAAGCGCCTCGATGTTGCGGCGATGTAGCTCATCCCTCTGCTCCACAGTGAGGGCTTGGGGATAGTATTCATCATGAACGTGCACCGGGTCGCCGCTGCCGCGGAGAAATCCAGGCGGACTGCACGGGGAGTCGACCATGAGGACTTCTGCTACGGGGTTGTTGCTCTCGCACTCAAAAAGAGTGTCTGGGTGACCAGTAGGCAGATCGAATGACCCGTAGAGAGATTCATCGGGCTTGATTGTCGTGACTTGAGGGGTAGTCGACTGGCAAGACACGGCATGCCTCACCCACCGCTGGAGCCGCGAGCGACCAGATCGCTTGCGACGGCAAACAGCGGGGATCGAGGACGCCGCAGGAGCCGACCGGTACTGGGTCGACGGCTGCCACAACAGGACGCCGCGAACGCACACGCGAAAGTGCGTTGCTCCGCGGATGGGGAGAGTCTCGACGTCGAGGGGGGTTTCCTGGAGCCAGGCGGAGTCATCAGCGATGAAGACGAGCGCTCTGAGGCGGACCTCGTGGCCCAGGGACAAACCACCGCCGAAAACCATGTCAATGGAGATCAAAAAACTGCTACCTCACCGAAAGTCGCTAAGACACCGCCCCACGGTGGGAGCCAACTGTCGTGGGAACGAGTCTGGCAGTAAGAACAGGGGGTACGTAGGAAGAGGCAAGGCCCTAGCTACAACGAGGTTGTACACGCATGTTTATGAGTTCAGGCCCCTCTCAGAGGAGGTAACAGCCCTACATCTCGATGCCTCTGAGGCTTGTCGACTGGATTATGCGTGAATAGTTACAGGGGGTGCGAACCCTTGTGCCAGAGGAGGGGGTGGCTTATATAGAGTCTGCCAGGCCCCTCCAGCCCTCGGTTACACATGGTCCAATGTGAGTTACGACAGGGGCGTTACTGGTAACGCCTGCTATTAATGAGCTTTATGACTGCGGAGTGAATGCTTGACCGTTGCCATCCTGAGGTGACTGTAGGCCTTCTATGCTCCGAGTGATTCTTTTGTATGGTCGAGTGTAATGGTTATGTCGAGTGGAATTGGGATATCCGAGTGGAATCTGTCGTCGAGTGGATTACACTTTAGGGTTATTTCAGTCGGTATCTTCTACAGATCTTTGTATGCCTTTGACTCTGGGGCAGTGTCCTTGGGAGGGTGTCTAGGTCAGGCCTACAACCCTACACTAGGTACGTGTCATTGTCACTCATTTTCTAATACATCATCCTACAACTAACTCATTAGTCACTTTGCTTTCAAGGTTTCTTATGATGTGTATTACCGAGAGGGCCCAGAGATACCTCTCCGATACTCGGAGTGGCAAATCCTAATCTCTATCTATGCTAACTCAACAAACACCTTCGGAGATACCTATAGAGCATCTTTATGATCACCTAGTTATGTTGTGACGTTTGATAGCAAACAAGGTATTCCTCTGGTATCCGGGAGTTGCATAATCTCATAGTCGAAGGAATATGTATTTGACATGAAGAAAGAAATAAAAATAAACTGAACGATCAATATGCTATGCTAACAGATGGGTCTTGTCCATCACATCATTCTCCTAATGATGTGATCCAGTTATCAAATGACAACTCATGTCTATGGTTAGGAAACCTTAACCATCTTTGATCAACGAGCTAGTCTAGTAGAGGCTCACTAGGGACACAATATTTGTTTATGTATCCACACATGTATTTAAGTTTCCGGTCAATACAGTTCTAGCATGAATAATAAACCTTTATCATGACTAAGGAAATATAATAATAACCATTTTATTATTGCCTCTAGGGCATATTTCCATCAACGCACCAGAAGAAACAACACAAAAGATGGTATTCCATACGACCGTGACCATTCATATGAGCAGTCCTATGGCATGGAAACCGAGGCGTCTCGTCCATCTGAACAACTTTTATAAAGGGGACCAGGTCAAAATGTGAAAAGAACGTCCGCAAGCGAAGCCAGAACAGAGTCATCTTCATCCCCTTTCATCAACCCTAGCCGCCACCATTTTTCCATCTCCATAGCCACCATCACCGCCATAGTCCATCTTCCTCTAGTTCATACGTGTAATCGTGCATCGCACAAGGCATCCATTGTAAGACATATTATCAATCAATCTTTGAGATGTGTTCTTCATGAGATCTGATCTCCATGCGTGAGTAGTTCATATGGGTTGAGGCATAGGCCTTGCAACCCTCTGTATTTGTTGTAGGGATCAATTGAAGAGCTTTGAATTAACTTCCCGTATGTGTGAAATAAAATTGTTCCATAGATGTCTCTTGCCTCGTCTGCATTCTTCATCCTTGCAGGTACCTAGGATCATGGAGAGTGAGCCACAGAAAGGCTAAGGGAAGGGAGAATGTGAAGTGTTATTCTGAACACCAGTGACACAAGGGTTTAGTATGGTAACACAGATCCAATCCTTAGGGATTCATGGGGTGTAGACATTAAACGCCTAAAGCTCTTGTCTAATTATTACAATCTTAACTATTGAGGCAACTTCGTGTGACGGATAGGACCTATGGTTGGACAACTGATTCTTGATGCAGGATGCGTGCCGGTCAAGATGTTATTTGGACACATCCCCCACTTCGGTTAATAACAAGCACATCTCGATGGGTGACTTCCAACGTACAAATTAAGATCATATCTAGTCCCAACACAAATACATGGTTGTAAACATTAAGAACTCATACCCCTACCTCTTTTTATTATAAGTGTTTCATCACAATTAGCTTGATTGATCCGGTGAAAAGCTGGAATTATTTCTTTGACGTAAGCTTGCTAGAGACAATCACTTCAAGGGAACCTTCCTCTCGCGAGTTCGATAACCCAAAGTCACCTCTTGGGAAATAGGTGTAGAGTACTTTCTGTTCCATTGCCGAATCACTAAAAAGGCAGTATCAATCAACTTTAGAGCAACTCTAATAGATTTCACATCCTTAAAAAAACCTACCATTTAAGGGAAGTTGGGGCAAAAGAGACTCTCTAATATCTCCCGTAAACCTAGATTTTTTACGGGGTCCCATATAAACACCCCCACCAACCTGCAAGTATACAGAAAGATAGCCCTTCCCGTATGACTTGACGAGCAAAAAACCGTCTAAAAGTTAAAGATGAGCGCTCTGTGTCACCGCGCGACATCACTCTAGCATGCCGCCCGGCGCGACCACTTCACTGCTGCCCATCCACCGCCTCATGTCGTCGCGCCGCCACTCTGCTGCCACGGCCACTACCCCGCCTCACCACCGCGGCCAAGTCGCCCCATGCAGGCCGTCGCCGCTAGACGACCACCTCTGCCTCACTGCGTCACCCACTGCCACAAGGAATATGACCATATCATCTAGTGATGCCTCTATCGTCCAGTGGTTTAGGACATCTCTCTTTCAAGGAGGCAATGGGGATTTGACTTCCCCTAGTGGTAGTGGGTATTATGAAGGGAGGTTAATCATAGATTATCAAAAGGATAAATTATTCCTAGGTTGATGTCCTAGTGGTTAATGGGGACGTACTTCAAATTCATTGGTCGCCGTCGCACCTCCCATGCCGCGCCGCCCCGTGCCGGCCGCCGTGGTAGGACAACCACTTTTGCTGCCTCGCCTCACCGGGTCGGCCGCCACCGGGCCTTCTCATCCGCGCTACCTCACGGCTCCGGCTGCTCCGGTGGTCATCACCATACCTTCCCATGTTGTATCACTGACTTGTGGGCCCAATGATGTTTAATGGAAAATAGGAAAAAATTAGTGGAAGAAATTTTTACGAGAACCGAGAAAACTAGCAGTCGGACAACTTCATGTAAATTATATGGTCATCCCCTAAAACTATTTTAGAGCATCTCTAGAAGATCTCGTAAACCGGGCCAGCCGGCAAAATAACCGCCAGCTTACAGGACATAGGTGAATTTGCCGGCCCGAATAGATATCGTATATTCGACTCGACCGTCCTGGATTTTTTTGCGGGATCCTGCAAACCCCGGCCCATTTTCGCCATATCTATGGGAATTGCCTTATTTTTGCCGGATCCCCTTTCCCTTGGCGCGAAGGACATTTCCGCCCACTTCTGTTCCCGCCCCACTGCTGCTACCATCGCACTTCCCCGTCGTTGCTTGTTGCCCCTGATGTCTACTGCGCAACTTATTCTTGTAGACTCGTGTTGGGTCTCCAAGCGCAGAGTTTTGTAGGACAGTAGAAATTTTTCCCTCAAGTGGATGACCTAAGGTTTATCAATCCGTGGGAGCATCGGATGAAGATGGTCTCTCTCAAACAACCCTGCAATCAAATAACAAAGAGTCTCTTGTGTCCCCCAACACACCCAATACAATGGTAAATTGTATAGGTGCACTAGTTCAACGAAGAGATGGTGATACAAGTGTAATATGGATGGTAGATATAGGTTTTTGTAATCTAAAAATGTAAAACAACAAGATAGCAAGTAGTAAAAGTGAGCAAAAATGATATTGCAATGCTTGAAAACAAGGCCTAGGGTTCATACTTTCACTAGTGCAAAGTCTCTCAACAATGAAAACATAATTGGATCATATAACAATCCCTCAACATGCAATAAAGAATCACTCCAAAGTTTCTATCGGAGAACGTAGGACAAAAACGTGCATCAACCCCTATGCATAGATTACCCCAATGTCACCTCGGGAATCCGCGAGTTGAGTTCCAAAACATACAACAAGTGAATCAATATAATGCCCCATTGTCACCACGGGTGTCCATATGCAAGACGTACATCAAGTGTTCTCAAATCCAATATTCAATCCAACATAAGGAAACCTCAAAGAGCAAGACTCAATTCATCACAAGAAGGTAGAGAGGGAAGAACACCATAAGATCCAAATATATTAACAAAGCTCGCGGTACATCAAGATCGTGCCAAATCAAGAACACGAGAACGAGCGAGCGAGAGAGAGAGAGATCAAACACATAGCTACTAGTACATACCCTCAGCCCCGAGGGTGAACTACTCCCTCCTCATCAAGGTGGCCGCTGAGATGATGAAGATGGCATCCAGTGATGATTTCCCCCTCCGGCAGGGTGCCGGAACGGGGTCCCGATTGGTTTTTCGTGGATACAGAGGCTTGCGGCGGCGGAACTTCTCATCTAGGATTCTTTTCGGAGGTTACTGCATATATAGGGGTACTTTGTGTAGGAATCAAGTCAGGGGGTGCCCAAGGGCCCCACAAGCTGGGGAGGCGCGCGAGCGCGCCCCCCAGGCTTGTGGCCTCCTCGGTCACCTCCTGGTCTGAAGGAAATATGCCCTAGAGGCAATAATAAAGTTATTATTTATTTCCTTATTTCATGATAAATGTTTATTATTCATGCTAGAATTGTATTAACCGGAAACATAATACATGTGTGAACACATGGACAAACAGAGTGTCACTAGTATGCATCTACTTAACTAGCTCGTTGATCAAAGATGGTTAAGTTTCCTAACCATAGACATGAGTTGTCATTTGATTAACGGGATCACATCATTAGGAGAATGATGTGATTGACTTGACCCATTCCGTTAGCTTAGCACTTGATCGTTTAGTTTGTTGCTATTGCTTTCTTCATGACTTATACATGTTCCTATGACTATGAGATTATGCAACTCCCGTTTACCGGAGGAACACTTTGTGTGCCACCAAACGTCACAACGTAACTGGGTGATTATAAAGGTGCTCCCGTTTACTATGAGATTATAAAAATACTTGAAAAGGACTAAGGATATGTTTCTCGTTTATGGAGGTGACAAAGAGCTCACCGTAAATGGTTACGTTGACGCAAGCTTTGACACTGATCCGGACGATTCTAAATCGCAAACCGGATACGTATTTATATTAAACGGTGGAGCTGTCAGTTGGTGCAGTTCTAAACAAAGCGTCGTGGCGGGATCTACGTGTGAAGCGGAGTACATAGCTGCTTCGGAAGCAGCAAATGAAGGAGTCTGGATGAAGGAGTTCATATCCGATCTAGGTGTCATACCTAGTGCATCGGGTCCAATGAAAATCTTTTGTGACAATACTGGTGCAATTGCCTTGGTGAAGGAATCCAGATTTCACAAGAGAACCAAGCACATCAAGAGACGCTTCAATTCCATCCGGGATTTAGTCCAGGTTGTAGACATAGAAATTTGCAAGATACATACGGATCTGAATGTTGCAGACCCGTTGACTAAGCCTCTTCCACGAGCAAAACATGATCAGCACCAAGGCTCCATGGGTGTTAGAATCATTACTGTGTAATCTAGATTATTGACTCTAGTGCAAGTGGGAGACTGAAGGAAATATGCCCTAGAGGCAATAATAAAGTTATTATTTATTTCCTTATATCATGATAAATGTTTATTATTCATGCTAGAATTGTATTAACCGGAAACATAAACATAATACATGTGTGAATACATAGACAAACAGAGTGTCACTAGTATGCCTCTACTTAACTAGCTCGTTGATCAAAGATGGTTAAGTTTCCTAACCATAGACATGAGTTGTCATTTGATTAACGGGATCACATCATTAGGAGAATGATGTGATTGACTTGACCCATTCTGTTAGCTTAGCACTTGATCATTTAGTTTGTTGCTATTGCTTTCTTCATGACTTATACATGTTCCTATGACTATGAGATTATGCAACTCCCGTTTACCGGAGGAACACTTTGTGTGCCACCAAACGTCACAACGTAACTGGGTGATTATAAAGGTGCTCTACAGGTGTCTCCAAAGGTACTTGTTGGGTTGGCGTATTTTGAGATTAGGATTTGTCACTCCGATTGTCGAAGAGGTATCTCTGGGCCCACTCGGTAATGCACATCACTATAAGCCTTGCAAGCATTGCAACTAATGAGTTAGTTGCGGGATGATGTATTACGGAACGAGTAAAGAGACTTGTCGGTAACGAGATTGAACTAGGTATTGAGATACCGACGATCGAATCTCTGGCAAGTAACATACCGATGACAAAGGGAACAACGTATGTTGTTATGCGGTCTGATCGATAGAGATCTTCGTAGAATATGTAGGAGCCAATATGGGCATCCAGGTCCCGCTATTGGTTATTGACCGGAGAGGTGTCTCGGTCATGTCTACATAGTTCTCGAACCCGTAGGGTTCGCACGCTTAATGTTCGTTGACGATATAGTACTATATGAGTTATGTATGTTGGTGACCGAATGTTGTTCGGAGTCCGGGATGAGATCACGGACATGACGAGGAACTCCGGAATGGTCCGGAGATAAAGTTTGATATATGGGATAATAGTGTTTGGTCACCGGAAGGGTTCCGGAATTCACCGGAAGGGGTTCCGGATGTTTCCCGAAATGTTTGGGTACGAGAACACTTTATTTGGGCCAAAGAGGAAAGCCCACAAGGTTTTTGGAAATCGCAAAAGGAAGTTTTGCAGAGTCCAGGGGCCAGACGCCAGGGTCCCTGGCGTCTGGGTCCAGACGCCGGGAACCCTGGCGTCTGGCCCTGGAGTCCGAGGACTCTTGCCTTTCGGGTGAAACCGACTTTGTGGAGGCTTTTACTCCAAGTTTCGACCCCAAGGCTCAACATATAAATAGAGGGGTAGGGCTAGCACCCAAGACAGATCAAGAAACACCAAGCCGTGTGCCGGCAACCCCGTCCCCTCTAGTTTATCCTCCGTCCTAGTTTTTGTAGTGCTTAGGCAAAGCCCTGCGGAGATTGTTCTTCACCAACACCGTCACCACACCGTCGTGCTGCCGGAACTCATCTACTACTTCGCCCCTCTTGCTGGATCGAGAAGGCGAGGACGTCACCGAACGTGTGCAGAACTCGGAGGTGCCGTGCTTTCGGTACTTGGATCGGTCGGATCGTGAAGACGTACGACTACATCAACCGCGTTGATATAACGCTTCTGCGAACGGTCTACAAGGGTACGTAGATAACACTCTCCCCTCTCATTGCTATGCATCACCATGATCTTGTGTGTGCGTAGGAATTTTTTGTAATTACTACGTTCCCCAACAGTGGCATCCGAGCTAGGTTTTATGCGTAGATGTCATATGCACGAGTAGAACACAAGTGAGTTGTGGGCGATATAAGTCATACTGCTTACCAGCATGTCATACTTTGGTTTGGCGGTATTGTTGGATGAAGCGGTCCAGATCGACATTACGCGTACGCTTACGCGAGACTGGTTCTACCGACGTGCTTTGCACACAGGTGGCTGGCGGGTGTCAGTTTCTCCAACTTTAGTTGAACCGAGTGTGGCTACGCCCGGTCCTAGTGAAGGTTAAAACAGCACCAACTTGACAAACTATCGTTGTGGTTTTGATGTGTAGGTAAGAACGGTTCTTGCTAAGCCCGTAGCAGCCGCGCAAAATTTGCAACAACAAAGTAGAGGACGTTTAACTTGTTTTTGCAGGGCATGTTGTGATGTGATATGGTCAAGACATGATGCTAAATTTTATTGTATGAGATGATCATGTTTTGTAACCAAGTTATCGGCAACTGGCAGGAGCCATATGGTTGTCGGTTTATTGTATGCAATGCAATCGCCCTGTAATGCTTTACTTTATCACTAAGCGGCAGCGATAGTCGTGGAAGTATAAGATTGGCGAGACGACAACGATGCTACGATGGAGATCAAGGTGTCGCGCCGGTGACAGTGGTGATCATGAAGGTGCTTCGGAGATGGAGATCACAAGCACAAGATGATGGCCATATCATATCACTTATACTGATTGCATGTGATGTTTATCTTTTATGCATCTTATCTTGCTTTGATTGACGGTAGCATTATAAGATGATCCCTCACTAAATTATCAAAGTATAAGTGTTCTCCCTGAGTATGCACCGTTGCGAAAGTTCTTCGTGCTGAGACACCACGTGATGATCGGGTGTGATAGGCTCTAGGTTCAAATACAACGGGTGTAAAACAGTTACACACGCAGAATACTCAGGTTAAACTTGATGAACCTAGCATATAACAGATATGGCCTTGGAACATGGAGACCGAAAGGTCGAGCGTGAATCATATAGTAGATATGATCAATATAGTGATGTTCACCGTTGATACTACTCCATCTCACGTGATGATCGGACATGGTTTAGTTGATATGGATCACGTAATCACTTAGAGGATTAGAGAGATTTCTATCTAAGTGGGAGTTCTTAAATAATATGATTAAATTGAACTTAAATTTATTATGAACTTAGTACCTGATAGTATCTTGCTTGTCTATGTTGATTGTAGATAGATGGCCCGTGTTGTTGTTCCGTTGAATTTTAATGCGTTCCTTGAGAAAGCAAAGTTGAAAGATGATGGTAGCAATTACACGGAATAGGTCCGTAACCTGAGGATTATCCTCATTGCTGTACAGAAGAATTACGTCCTGGAAGCACCGCTAAGTGCCAAGCCTGCTGCAGGAGCAACACCAGATGTTATGAATGTCTGGCAGAGCAAAGCTGATGACTACTCAATAGTTCAGTGTGCCATGCTTTACGGCTTAGAACCGGGTCTTCAACGACGTTTTGAACGTCATGGAGCATATGAGATGTTCCAGGAGTTGAAGTTAATATTTCAAGCAAATGCCCGGATTGAGGGATATGAAGTCTCCAATAAGTTCTATAGCTGCAAGATGGAGGAGAATAGTTCTGTCAGTGAACATATACTCAAAATGTCTGGGTATCATAATCACTTGACTCAACTGGGAGTTAATCTTCCTGTTGATAGTGTCATTGACAGAGTTCTTCAATCACTGCCACCAAGCTACAAAAGCTTCGTGATGGACTATAATATGAAAGGGATGAATAAGACTATTCCCGAGCTCTTCGCGATGCTAAAAGCCGCGGAGGTAGAAATCAAGAAGGAGCATCAAGTGTTGATGGTCAATAGGACCACCAGTTTCAAGAAAAAGGGTAAAGGGAAGAAGAAGGGGAACTTCAAGAAGAACAACAAACAAGTTGCTGCTCAGGAGAAGAAACCCATGTCTGGACCTAAGCCTGAGACTGAGTGCTTCTACTACAAGCAGACTGGTCACTGGAAGTGGAACTGCCCCAAGTATTTGGCGGATAAGAAGGATGGAAAAGTGAACAAAGGTATATGTGATATACATGTTATTGATGTGTACCTTACTAATGCTCGCAGTAGCACCTGGGTATTTGATACTGGTTCTATTGCTAACATTTGCAACTCGAAACAGGGGCTACGGATTAAGCGAAGATTGGCTAAGGACGAGGTGACGATGCGCGTGGGAAATGGTTCCAAAGTCGATGTGATCGCGGTCGGCACGCTACCTCTACATCTACCTTCGGGATTAGTATTAGACCTAAATAATTGTTATTTGGTGCCAGCGTTGGGCATGAACATTATATCTGGATCTTGTTTGATGCGAGACGGTTATTCATTTAAATCAGAGAATAATGGTTGTTCTATTTATATGAGTAATATATTTTATGGTCATGCACCCTTGAAGAGTGGTCTATTTTTGCTAAATCTCGATAGTAGTGATACACATATTCATAATATTGAAGCCAAAAGATGCAGAGTTGATAATGATAGTGCAACTTATTTGTGGCACTGCCGTTTAGGTCATATCGGAGTAAAGCGCATTAAGAAACTCCATACTGATGGACTTTTGGAACCACTTGATTATGAATCACTTGGTACTTGCGAACTGTGCCTCATGGGCAAGATGACTAAAACGCCGTTCTCTGGAACTATGGAGAGAGCAACAGATTTGTTGGAGATCATACATACAGATGTATGTGGTCCAATGAATGTTGAGGCTCGTGGCGGATATCGATATTTTCTCTCCTTCACAGATGATTTAAGCAGATATGGGTATATCTACTTAATGAAACATAAGTCTGAAACATTTGAAAAGTTCAAAGAATTTCAGAGTGAAGTTGAAAATCATCGTAACAAGAAAATAAAGTATCTATGATCTGATCGTGGAGGAGAATATTTGAGTTATGAGTTTGGTCTTCATTTGAAACAATGCGGAATAGTTTCGCAACTCACGCCACCCGGAACACCACAGCGTAATGGTGTGTCCGAACGTCGTAATCGTACTTTACTAGATATGGTGCGATCTATGATGTCTCTTACTGATTTACCGCTATCGTTTTGGGGATATGCTTTAGAGACGGCCGCATTCACCTTAAATAGGGCACCATCGAAATCCATTGAGACGACACCTTATGAACTATGGTTTGGTAAGAAACCAAAGTTGTCGTTTTTGAAAGTTTGGGGCTGCGATGCTTATGTGAAAAATCTTCAACCTGATAAGCTCGAACCCAAATCGGAGAAATGTGTCTTCATAGGATACCCAAAGGAGACTGTTGGGTACATCTTCTATCACAGATCCGAAGGCAAGACTTTTGTTGCTAAATTCAGAGTTTTTCTAGAGAAGGAGTTTCTCTCGAAAGAAGTGAGTGGGAGGAAAGTAGAACTTGATGAGGTAACTGTACCTGCTCCCTTATTGGAAAGTAGTTCATCACAGAAAACGGTTTCTGCGACACCTACACCAATTAGTGAAGAAGTTAATGATGATGATCATGAAACTTTAGATCAAGTTGTTACTGAACCTCGTAGGTCAACCAGAGTAAGATCCGCACCAGAGTGGTACGGTAATCCTGTTCTGGAAGTTATGTTACTAGACCATGACGAACCTACGAACTATGAAGAAGCGATGGTGAGCCCAGATTCCGCAAAATGGCTTGAGGCCATGAAATCTGAGATGGGATACATGTATGAGAACAAAGTGTGGACTTTGGTTGACTTGCCCGTTGATCGGCAAGCAATTGAGAATAAATGGATCTTCAAGAAGAATACTGACGCTGACGGTAATGTTACTGTCTATAAAGCTCGACTTGTTGCAAAAGGTTTTCGACAAGTTCAAGGGATTGACTACGATGAGACATTCTCACCCGTAGCGATGCTTAAGTCTGTCTGAATCATGTTAGCAATTGCCGCATTTTATGATTATGAAATTTGGCAAATGGATGTTAAAACTGCATTCCTGCATGGATTTCTGGAAGAAGAGTTGTATATGATGCAACCAGAAGGTTTTGTCGATCCAAAGGGAGCTAACAAAGTGTGCAAGCTCCAGCGATCCATTTATGGACTGGTGCAAGCCTCTCGGAGTTGGAATAAATGCTTTGATAGTGTGATCAAAGCATTTGGTTTTATACAGACTTTTGGAGAAGCCTGTAGTTACAAGAAAGTGAGTGGGAGCTCTGTAGCATTTCTGATATTATATGTGGATGACATATTACTGATTGGAAATGATATAGAATTTCTGGATAGCATAAAGGGATACTTGAATAAAAGTTTTTCTATGAAAGACCTCGGTGAAGCTGCTTACATATTGGGCATCAAGATCTATAGAGATAGATCAAGACGCTTAATTGGACTTTCACAAAGCACATACCTTGACAAAGTTTTGAAAAAGTTCAAAATGGATCAAGCAAAGAAAGGGTTCTTGCCTGTGTTACAAGGTGTGAAGTTGAGTAAGACTCAATGCCCAACCACTGCAGAAGATAGAGAGAAGATGAAAGATGTTCCCTATGCTTCAGCCATAGGCTCTATCATGTATGCAATGCTGTGTACCAGACCTGATGTGTGCCTTGCTATAAGTCTAGCAGGGAGGTACCAAAGTAATCCAGGAGTGGATCACTGGACAGCGGTCAAGAACATCCTAAAATACTTGAAAAGGACTAAGGATATGTTTCTCGTTTATGGAGGTGACAAAGAGCTCATCGTAAATGGTTACGTTGACGCAAGCTTTGACACTGATCCGGACGATTCTAAATCGCAAACCGGATACGTATTTATATTAAACGGTGGAGCTGTCAGTTGGTGCAGTTCTAAACAAAGCGTCGTGGCGGGATCTACGTGTGAAGCGGAGTACATAGCTGCTTCGGAAGCAGCAAATGAAGGAGTCTGGATGAAGGAGTTCATATCCGATCTAGGTGTCATACCTAGTGCATCGGGTCCAATGAAAATCTTTTGTGACAATACTGGTGCAATTGCCTTGGCGAAGGAATCCAGATTTCACAAGAGAACCAAGCACATCAAGAGACGCTTCAATTCCCATCCGGGATTTATTCCAGGTGGGAGACATAGAAATTTGCAAGATACATACGGATCTGAATATTGCAGACCCGTTGACTAAGCCTCTTCAATGAGTAAAGCATGATCAACACCAATGCTCCATGGGTGTTAGAATCATTACTGTGTAATCTAGATTATTGACTCTAGTGCAAGTGGGAGACTGAAGGAAATATGCCCTAGAGGCAATAATAAAGTTATTTACTCCCATTTCCTTATTTCATGATAAATGTTTATTATTCATTCTAGAATTGTATTAACCGGAAACATAATACATGTGTGAATACATAGACAAACAGAGTGTCACTAGTATGCCTCTACTTAACTAGCTCGTTGATCAAAGATGGTTAAGTTTCCTAACCATAGACATGAGTTGTCATTTGATTAACGGGATCACATCATTAGGAGAATGATGTGATTGACTTGACCCATTCTGTTAGCTTAGCACTTGATCATTTAGTTTGTTGCTATTGCTTTCTTCATGACTTATACATGTTCCTATGAGTATGAGATTATGCAACTCCCGTTTACCGGAGGAACACTTTGTGTGCCACCAAACGTCACAACATAACTTGGTGATTATAAAGGTGCTCTACAGGTGTCTCCAAAGGTACATGTTGGGTTGGCGTATTTTAAGATTAGGATTTGTCCCTCCGATTGTCGAAGAGGTATCTCTGGGCCCACTTGGTAATGCACATCACAATAAGCCTTGCAAGCATTGCAACTAATGAGTTAGTTGCGGGATGATGTATTGCAGAACGAGTAAAAGAGACTTGTCGGTAACGAGATTGAACTAGGTATTGAGATACCGACGATCGAATCTCGGGCAAGTAACATACCGATGACAAAGGGAACAACGTATGTTGTTATGTGGTCTGACCGATAAAGATCTTCGTAGAATATGTAGGAGCCATTATGGACATCCAGGTCCCGCTATTGGTTATTGACCAGAGAGGTTTCTCGGTCATGTCTACATAGTTCTCGAACCCGTAGGGTCCGCACGCTTAATGTTCATTGACGATATAGTACTATATGAGTTATGTATGTTGGTGACTAAATGTTGTTCGGAGTCTGGGATGAGATCACAGACATGACGAGGAACTCCGGAATGGTCCGGAGATAAAGTTTGATATATGGGATAATAGTGTTTGGTCACCGGAAGGGTTCCGGAATTCACCGGAAGGGGTTCCGGATGTTTCCCGAAATGTTTGGGTACGAGAACACTTTATTTGGGCCAAAGAGGAAAGCCCACAAGGTTTTTGGAAATCGCAAAAGGAAGTTTTGCAGAGTCCAGGGGCCAGACGCCAGGGTCCCTGGCGTCTGGGTCCAGACGCCGGGAACCCTGGCGTCTGGCCCTGGAGTCCGAGGACTCTTGCCTTTCGGGTGAAACCGACTTTGTGGAGGCTTTTACTCCAAGTTTCGACCCCAAGGCTCAACATATAAATAGAGGGGTAGGGCTAGCACCCAAGACAGATCAAGAAACACCAAGCCGTGTGCCGGCAACCCCGTCCCCTCTAGTTTATCCTCCGTCCTAGTTTTTGTAGTGCTTAGGCAAAGCCCTGCGGAGATTGTTCTTCACCAACACCGTCACCACACCGTCGTGCTGCCGGAACTCATCTACTACTTCGCCCCTCTTGCTGGATCGAGAAGGCGAGGACGTCACTGAGCCGAACGTGTGCAGAACTCGGAGGGGAAGTGCTTTTGGTACTTGGATCGGTCGGATCGTGAAGACGTACGACTACATCAACCGCGTTGATATAACGCTTCCGCGAACGGTCTACGAGGGTACGTAGACAACACTCTCCCCTCTCGTTGCTATGCATCACCATGATCTTGCGTGTGCGTAGGAATTTTTTGAAATTACTACGTTCCCCAACATGGTCTAGCTCCGATGCTCTGTGGGTCTCTTCTGGTCCATAAACGATCACCATAAATTTTCGGCCCATTACGAGAACTTTTATTTCTGCACAAAAAACAACACTAGTTCTGCTGAAAATAGCGTCAGTCCGAGTTAGTTCTAATCAAATCATACCAAAAACATATAAAATTATTGCAACCATGGCATGAATACTTCATAAATTATAGATACGTTGGAGACGTATCAGCGCCCGGCTACTCCGCGCCGTTCGTAAGCCCCGCGCCCCGCCCCGCATCCATTCCACCAAGTTTGAGGGCGGCAGGTGCCCGTTTAGCTCCGCGGGGCTGTGGCCGGTGCCGGCACCACGGGTCCGCCCCGGAGTTCGGTGCACGGCCTTGTAGGCGGCGGATCCGATTGGTTCCGGCGCTGGTGAGCCTCGTAATTGGTGTGGGTCTCCCGCGCGTGCTAGGGGAAGTGCTTTCGACCATAGGGGGAGAAGAAAGTGGTGGCCGGTGAAGGAGAAGAAAGGGGTGGCCGGCTTGCTTCCGAGAAGGTATTCCCAACGCCCGCGTTATTTTGATTCAATTTGGATGGATCGATGAAGTTCGGGTGAAATTCACGGGCGTGGGTTTTTAGATGGATTGGAGTTCGCCCTCGTCGTCTTCGTCAGATGATTCAGACATAAAAGAGATGATCCTTGACGACGATGTCGACAACCTAGTGTTGTTGCATCTCATGGAGGAATTTGAGACGGGCTTGAAGAAAAAGCGCTGCAGATCCATAGTCGGTCGGCTATGCATTCCTCGCAACCGAGCTCACGACGACAAGATGCTCATGAAGGATTACTTCGTTGAGGTACCGACATATTCGGCTCACCTATTTCATAGGCAATACCGAATGCGTAGGTCCCTTTTCGTGTGCATCGCTGAAGCTTGCGAGTAGAATTGTCGTTTTTCACTCGGCCTTGGAATGCCGCCGGTTTGGTTGGCTTTAGTGCATATCAGAAAATATCGGCGACGATGAGAGTGATTGCATATGGTGTTCCCGCCGACTACACGGATGAATACTTTCGCACAGGAGAAGATACCACCATCAAATGCGTTCGTGGCTTTGCGAAGACAATTATCCGGGGTTTTGGCCCAGAATACCTTTGAGCTCCAAACGAGAAAGACATGAAGAAGTTCATGGCAATGAACGGAGAAAGGGGATGGCCGGACATGTTATGTAGTATTGATTGCATGCATTGGAGGTGGAAGAACTGTCTGGTGGCTTAGGCAGGGCAATACACCGGCACAAACGAAAACCCACCATTGTGCTTGAAGTCGTGGCTTCAAATGATTTATGGATTTGGCATTGTTTTTTTGGTTTGCCAGGGTCTCTCAATGCTATCAATGTCTTGCAACAATCTCATCTTTTGCTCAGCTAGCCCGTGGCAAAGCTTCGGCTTGCAACTATACCGTCAATGGCCATGAGTATACCATGGGGTACTATCTTGCCGAGGGTATTTATCCTTCCCGATCAACATTTGTGAAGACCATTAGTGACCCCAAAACCAAGAAACACAAAGTTTTTGTCGAAGCACAAGAAACTTGCCGAAAGGATATTGAGAGGGCATTTGGCGTGTTGCAAGCTTAGTTTGCCATTGTTCGAGGTCCTGCTCGCTTTTGGGATCCCTCAAAAACATTATGACTGCCTGTGTAATTTTACATAACATTATCATCAAGGATGAGAGATGGACTTAAGAGTATAATTATGACAATATTGATAACCGTGTGAAGCCTGCCAGGGACGCATATGAGATCACTGCATTTCTTAAGACCTACCGAAAGATCGAGAACCGTGATTCACACAACCAACTCAAGCATGATTGTATTGAGCATTGTTGATTCTCAGTTTTATTCATATGTATTTGTGTGTGATTTAAACAATTTGTTGTTGTAATAATTATTCGAATTTGAACATTTATAGTAATTGAAAAGATTGTTGTATTGTGAATTGCCTTTCGGACATACGTTTAATTTATATTATGATTCCATTCAATTTTTTTGTGGAAATCTCTAATTTACGAAGTTATGCAGAATTTGTGATACCGTGACGGCATAACAGATCCCATAAACCCGTTCGGTAAAAAAGATTTAGGGCGCCCGTAAACAGTTGGGTGTATCTGCTAGAGATGCTGTCACGGGAAGATTTTTAGAGGAGGCGGTGGAGTTGCTGTTAGCAGTTCTTTCTTTGCTACTGCTGTGCGGCGTTCTCTGAAAACCTGCTTCGTGCGCCGAGGTAGCTCCTCTGCTCGTATCCCTGACGACTCGACCACCACGGCGTACCACACGGGCTGGGTTCTCCGGCGAGCGCGCCTCCGAAGCACCGCCGAATCTTTCTTCCATCGGTCACCAATGAACTCGCTGCCATCTCTACCGATCTGAACTAAAGCCACCGGCCAGAACCTCCCTACCAAGGCCGGGCAGGTGGACGACTCACCCCCTGGATCAGCCGAGCGGAGAGGAGAGGCAGCTTGCAGATTGATTGGAGGAGGTCGAAGATCAGTCCCGCCGGCGATCAGATCGCTACGGTCACAATAACCTAGGTACGTCCAAGTATTACTCATTATTTAGGCAGAACACTATTTAATCTGACCCGTTTCCACCCTACCTAGCAGGCCCTACATCGTCGTCCCTGTTCGCAGTTTCTGCTTGGCGCCGCCGTCCATCCGACCGCTCAGCCCGCGCTTCAGCGGAGATGCAGAGGACGGTGGATTTCAAGCTCCCCCACTTTTTCAACTACCCGCCATACTTTACGTAATCTCACTCCCCCTCCTCCAGCAGTACTGTCACATGTTTGAACATTTTGCATGATTTGTCATTCTGCAGTATGTGTAGCCGTATAGGGGGAGTAGGAGATTCTTAATCAGTGCTTGGTAACAAAGTTGTGCAGTTAACTTCTGCTCCAACTACTATGGTAGTAATGAAATTGCTTTTCACTGAATTACTCCCTTCGTTCCAAAATACTCCCTCCCTTCACAAATATAGGATGTTCTAACTTTTTTCTGAATAGGATGTTCATTTTAGTGTGTTTGTTCTCTTACTTCAGTCCATATGTTGTCCATATTGGAATATCCAAAACATCTTATATTTGTGAACAGAGGGAACATTTGTTACCACTACTATGGAGTATTTGTTTGGCGATGATTTACTGTGCAAATTGTACAAAAAAGTGGTTCGTGATTTTTGTATATACCCTGCCCTTTCATAACGGTTAAACTTATATACTCCTTCCATTCCAAAATAATTGAATTTCTAGGTTTCTCTTAAGTCAAACTTCTTTTAAGTTTGACAATGTCTATTAAAATATGCCAACATCCAAAACACCAAATTAGTTTTATCAGATTCGTCCCAAAATATATTTTCATATTATATATACTCCTATTTGATGTTGTAGATGCCAATATATTTTCTATATGCATGGTCAGGCTTAAAGAAGTCTGACTTAGGACAGACCTAGAACCTCAAATATTTTGGAATTGAGGGAGTATCATATAATCATGTGAGTACATTGTAAATCATGTAAATTTCTTTAATCTCTCATCCCTTGTTTTATTCTGAGCTAGCTTGTCAATAAGGTATGAAATGACATTTTATAGATTTGAAATGAAAAACACGGGGTGGTTAATGTTATTGTGTAAGTGAAGAATGAATATGTAAGCAGGATTTGTAGATCAGGACCACTAAAGGAATTGTGTTAGTAAGCTTAAGCACTTGTTTCTTCAGAGAATCTGCCGTCGGTTAAAACTCAAATGTCTCTCTTTGCAAATTTCTACTTCATAGCATCCATGGTATTTGGTTCAGAGTGTCTAAGCCTATCTATTTTGATATGTGATGTTAAGATCATCTTTCTTTCATATCCCAATAGTGTGTGTAGCAGTTGAAGCATTTCCTTGCTTTACTAATTCTTACATTTGTTTTAGTAATGTAAGTGAATTTTTGTGTATGTTGTCTTAAAACAAACTCTGAAAACTTCTGTTAAACACTAATTTTGATATTTTCATGGACTGATAATAATATCATGAGAACATTTGTTCCCAGTTTGCAGCCTGTGAGAGAAACACGTGAAAAGCAAGTGCAGCTATGGAAAGAGCTGATACTTGATTACTGTAGAAGTCAAAAGATGTATATAATCTCCCTGGAAGAAGATTTTCCGTTGTTCTCCAATCCAAAGATTGAGAGTAAGTCGTATTTGTCTGAACCTTGTGTTTTGACTACTACTCTTCTGCAAGACCGCAATTCAGCAAAAATATGTCTTACTGTGTTGAAAGTGCTATGACATAGTGATCTGGCATGATGGTAATGTGTTCCTAAGGCCTACTATGGAGCCTATTGAGCATGCCGGACTAGTGTATACATGAAAATTTTGTTCACTCGATGAGTTTACAATGCATTTGGACATTCCTATTGACGTTACACTGAACTTGCATGCTTTCAGGATCTCTAAGCTATGAAGCAAAGGAAGTGTTCCTTGCAGCTCTTGTTAGTGAAGGTTTATTCTGCACAACATTAAACCTTTAGTTATTGTTGTAGCTGTGTGTAGTTTTGTTTTTCTAGGTAATGGACGCCTTTATTACCCCTGGCCTGTGTGCAACTACTTAAAGCCAAGTTCAAACTGCAGGGCGCGCAGAGTGGATTGACAAAAATCACAAGAAGTGTCTCGTTCTTTGGCTGCGGATTCAAGATTGGGCTAACTACATATTAGACTTCGTAAGACTTTGTATTCTATTAAACATGTTTCTTTCGAAGCTATCAATTTATCAATGAGTAGTGGCAGTGACTTAATATTTATCTCTGTGTTATGCTTGTAGGTAAAGGAAAATGGGTTGGAAGTAACAACAATTGAAGATATACGCTCTGGAATTGAAACACATGGGACCGGTAAGTATACCAAACTTCATGGTGATGAGATTAGATTTTCCATTGAGAACCGAGCTCTAGCTCGGTTGGCTTGGAGCTTATGGTGTAAGCCCACCCACTCACGTTCGATCCGCGGAAGGCTCATTTCTATCTAAGTGAACACACAGTTAATGGAGGGCTTCTCCCCCATTTAGCCAACAAGATTAGATTTTTCATTTTGAATATTTCCGTGACGCTAAGCTTATTTTCTTGCTTTGAAGCAATTTGCGGTAGAAACGGTAATATACATGTACTCCCTCCGTTCCTAAATATTTGTCTTCCTAGATATTTCCACAAGTGACTACATACGGAGCAAAATGATTGAATCTACACTCTAAAATATGTCTATATACATCCGTATGTGGTAGTCCATTTGAAATATCTAAAAAGACAAATATTTAGGAACAGAGGGAGTAGGATTTAGACTTGGCTAGCTGTTGGATACACATTTCCATGTTTACCCAACTTGTCATGTGGGCTTGGTATTATAGCGGGCACAAGCCTCAGGAGGAGCCGTCTGGCTAAGCCTAGGCTGATAAGTTCTTTTTTCTTGATTCCCTAGTTGGTTAGTTTGGATAAGAATCTATTGGAATATGCAGTTACACTTTTCCTTTTAGGGGTGGCTATTCTATAAAGCCAGGGATAATCTATGTTATATGATGAATGAATAAGCCAGAGGTTATCCTCTGAAAACCCTGTTCCTGCTGCTATCACGCCATGATGCAACCTCCCCTGCACAGCTACCCTCTGGAGCTTAGGCCGTGACATAAGTTGGTGTTGGTGCCTCATTACTAATGCACAGCCCATAATTCGCAAAAAAGAAAAGAAAAGTAATACATAGGCCATGCCCCTCGCTCATAATAAAAGTTGTCTTAGTATTGTGGCCAGTTTGAATCATTCTCTCCTGTGGCGCCTGTTGCAGAACTTGCGGGAATTGATCGTGGTGTCCTCATGCGAGCTTTGAGGCTGCTGGAACAGAAGGGAAAGGCAGTTATCTTTAAGGGCAGTTCAGCAGACGATGAAGGCGTCAAATTTTCTGTTTAAACTTTGTGTACTAGCCCCCAACTAACAGATGAATAATCTCGACCGGTGTCCTTGAACATGATACATCCCTTCTTACCCGTACACTGATCACATCCTTCCGGCGTGTTTATCGGCATCATTCAAACCTTGATATTTATTTGCTCTATTCACATTTCCCGAACTGTTGTATTTAGCCTTTTCATCTTCAGCATATATACCTATAAAACTGCATGTTGTGTGTCTCATAAGGCTCAACTAGTGTCTCAGCATATATTCAGAACCAATCGTTGATTGATATATGGCTTGTTAGAACGGAAGGAATTTGAACAAGTAAAATAAAATAAAATAGGGTAAGCTTATCAAGATAGCACGCTTCAGCTGGAAGAAAGGAATGTATTCTAGAAACTAGTGTCAGTTTCTCACACATTGCAGTTCAATTCCCGCAGATTCTTGTGACGCACGCTCCATCCCATAATATAAGAGCGTTTTTGATACTAGAACGGCTCTTATAGTATTATGGACCGAGGGAGGGAGTAGCTTTCTTGTGTTAACATCACTATCGGTTGTCAGGCAATCAGCCACCCAAACAAAAAGCCGGGTTCCACTCATGTCCACTTGGGCTGCATGAATTGGATTCTCTTGCCCCGTCACTGACATGCAGGCCACGAGGAATCAATCAGTCGGCAGGGCCTCCCACCAGAATCTGCAGATTCTTTATTTTTCATTCACGATTATTATAATATCAGGAGGAGACGCGGCTGCCTTTCCGTCGGTCTCACTCCACGTCAGTTCTCTCCATCCATCAATTTATTGGCGTTGATTGAGAGAAGAAAAGAAGGGAGAACATATAACCCTGTTCATCAGCAGCCACTAATACGAAAGGGGGTCGGTGCAAGTGCAGCGGATGGATGGGGCATTTGATCTGATGCCACCCGCCTTTGCCGATCAGCCATGGCACCGCACCACTAAAAAGTAAGCAAGCAGGTCCCAACCGCATTGAAGGACGATTCGACGGAAACGAATAAATAAAACCAGCACGCAAACCTGCATCAAGACAGACAGACAGCGAGCAAAGGAACGGGAGGCCCATTTACATATATAGCCCTGCTGCTCCTGGCCCCTTTCCCCAGTTCCGTCCCATTATTGGTTCTTGCGAGGAGGGGGGCGGAGAAACGGAAGCAGGAGGCAGAGAGGAGATCGAGCCAGAGGTTTGTTCCGTTCCAGTTCCTCTTTGTGATGTGTACTAACCTGTTTATGGCAGCAGATTTGATGGTTTCTCTGCTCTGGTTCTTGGGGGGAAAAACAGGGCGGCGAGCAAGGGCGCGATGGCGTCCAAGAGGATACAGAAGGAGCTCAAGGATCTGCAGAAGGACCCCCCTACCTCATGCAGCGCAGGTCTTGCTCCTTTCTTGCTTCTTTTGGTCTGGATTTTGCACTTCTAGGACATGCTCTTGTGTGAAGAGTCAGATTTTTGTGCGTATGCTATGCTTCGGAATGACTTGCTGTGCACACGCTCGCGTCTTCCGTGACTGTACCGGCCGCGAAAGAATGCTTTGCTTGACAGCTATTTGGAGTGACGCTTTATGCTCTGCTTGCCCCAAAAGGGGAAGGGGAGAAGGTGCGATGTGTGCTTGGAGTTCTTGGTGAAAACTACCCGTGAACTTGGGACTTTCTTTTTCTTTTTTTTTGCGGGGAGCATGAATCTGGACTTGGATCAACGGTGCTATGTACTGACATGTGGCCTTGTTAAACCCGCGTCACAAGCAAAGAAGGCTGCCTGCAATGAGAGCCTTAGCTCGATTGTTAGGTATGCGGTTGTGCAGTCTAACCAGCCGGGTTCAATTCTTAGAATTGTCAGGTGATGCACAAGGGTTTCCCCCGTTTATTGAGGACCAAGCTTGATGTGTGGTCACTCATCAAGCTAAAATCTTGGTACTCACAAATAATATATTGGAGGACCATGCTTGATATGTGGTGAGACTACACTTCAAGATAAAAATCTTGGTACTCATAATAAAAAGGGTGTGTGCATCCCTAGTTGGTGCAGAGGCCGGGAAGTGAAATTCTCCCCCCAAATAAGGTTTCTGGAGAATCGGGCCAAAAAGCCCTCTCTCTCCTCTTGTCGCCCCTGTGTGGTGGTTGTCGGCCGCTGTTGTTGCATGGCAGCACAGTAGCCTGCATCTGGTTTGGCGGTGGTGTTCTGGCTGTGTTCTTGCTCGATGTGGCATCACCTGATGGCGCCGCAAGAGTTGGGCGATGGGACGGCGGCCCGGCTTCTTCGATGGTAGCGCCTCCGTGGTTAAGTGGATGATGGAGTGGTTGGGTCTTGCAGTGGTGACGGCCTCCTTGAGGATGACGGCAACAGATCAGGTTCGATGCGGCTCAGTGAGTGACATGTGTCTCTTCTAGAGGCGTCAGAGCATGCCTGTCGCCGGCAGGTGAAGCCACCGGCGGGTGCTACGCACGATGTCTCATGCGGAGACGTCAAATCATGCCTGACGGCAGGTGCTGCATGGTGGCTCTGGTGGAGGTGTCATGTTATGCATGTTGTTGTTGGATCGAAGGTGGCGTGTCAGTGACCGAAGGCGAGGCTGTATGGGACTTCTTGACTTCCGGTTCCTTTTCCTGCGGTACTCGGCTGGCTAGGCGTCGGTAGCCGAACAAGTGTTGATGGTAGAGGTGACCTCAATGACGAGCATGTGCACTCCAGTGGAAACACTAGATCTCCGATCAGGTTATGTCGACGCACGCCAGCATCGTGCCCTTGCTGAAGGTGGTGGATGGAAGCTTGGCTTTAGGGATGAAAATCTTGAGACCGACCTTGGGTTGGACTCGTCATCATCGGCGCACGTCCGAAGATTCCTTCTCGCAAGAAGCAGTGCGATGAAGCGGCGGCGGCGGCGGCGGCGGGGAACCTTGTCTAGCCCGAGGAGGACAAGGGACCAGGCTGATGATGGCCTGCGTCGACTCAATGCAAGAGGGGCCGATGATCCCCGCGCCACCGCGGCATGCCAGGGAATCTGGCTCTCACCCCTCGAAGAA
Organism: Triticum urartu; assembly: GCF_003073215.2. Lineage (NCBI taxonomy): Eukaryota > Viridiplantae > Streptophyta > Magnoliopsida > Poales > Poaceae > Triticum > Triticum urartu. The sequence continues at coordinate 442,615,061 of NC_053024.1, read as the reverse complement.
ATTCTGAACCAGGAGGTTGCCCCATTGATAGCAAGTGTGCAATCTCAATCTACAAGAACCCAGTTCTCCATGATCGCAACAAGCATATCGATCTCCGCTATGACTTAATTGAGAACAGTAATGGGACCGCGGAGTTCATCGGCATGAACAAGCAGAAGGCTGATATCCTGATGAAGTCCCTTGGGCGTGTATGATTCCGGAGCTTCGAGCCTTGATCGGCATCGTCGACATCGCCATCCTCTCATGACAGGGTTGAAGAGGGAGATTGTGGCCTGTTAAACCCTGCCGCTCGCGTCGCAGGCAAATAAGTCTGCCATGGCAGCATTTTTGGCCCAACCCAAAAACCGTTGCATATGGCAGCAGCCCTTTACTGTCGGTCTTTTTTTTGTTAGAATTTTTTCAGCAGTTTAGTTAGCTTTTGCCCAGAGGATGCGGTCTGTACACTCCTCGACGACTTTGTAGCATGCATAGCACTAGCTCGGGACATGTGATTACATGTTTGGTAGTGGAGCATGAGCTACGACTTGTCATGGCAGCATTTTTGGCCCAACCCAAAAACCGTTGCATATGGCAGCAGCCCTTTACCGTCGGTCTTTTTTTTGTTAGAATTTTTTCAGCAGTTTAGTTAGCTTTTGCCCAGAGGATGCGGTCTGTACACTCCTCGACGACTTTGTAGCATGCATAGCACTAGCTCGGGACATGTGATTACATGTTTGGTAGTGGAGCATGAGCTACGACTTGTCATGGCAGCATTTTTGGCCCAACCCAAAAACCGTTGCATATGGCAGCAGCCCTTTACCGTCGGTCTTTTTTTTGTTAGAATTTTTTCAGCAGTTTAGTTAGCTTTTGCCCAGAGGATGCGGTCTGTACACTCCTCGACGACTTTGTAGCATGCATAGCACTAGCTCGGGACATGTGATTACATGTTTGGTAGTGGAGCATGAGCTACGACTTGTCATGGCAGCATTTTTGGCCCAACCCAAAAACCGTTGCATATGGCAGCAGCCCTTTACCGTCGGTCTTTTTTTTGTTAGAATTTTTTCAGCAGTTTAGTTAGCTTTTGCCCAGAGGATGCGGTCTGTACACTCCTCGACGACTTTGTAGCATGCATAGCACTAGCTCGGGACATGTGATTACATGTTTGGTAGTGGAGCATGAGCTACGACTTGTCATGGCAGCATTTTTGGCCCAACCCAAAAACCGTTGCATATGGCAGCAGCCCTTTACCGTCGGTCTTTTTTTTGTTAGAATTTTTTCAGCAGTTTAGTTAGCTTTTGCCCAGAGGATGCGGTCTGTACACTCCTCGACGACTTTGTAGCATGCATAGCACTAGCTCGGGACATGTGATTACATGTTTGGTAGTGGAGCATGAGCTACGACTTGTTTCCCTTTTCTGAAGAAATAAAAGCAGGAAGAAAGAGCAGAAAAGCTGCAATATTACGCAGCGCAAAATTCAATGTCTTGCTCGTTCTGTTGTGTCCACAGCTCGTGGTTCAGGGTAACATGACACAGTTTGTTCAACGGTAACTGATGCAATCACGCAATCAGTGATTAATATCACAGTGATTCACGGAGATACGGTGTTTACCCTTAGGCGATCTGACAAACGACATTAGTCTCGTCATGGTGGATACTGTAAGTCTTGTCAATACAATTAGAATAAAATCCCTGGCTGGATATTGGGATATTTGGTGGGGTTTAGTTCCAAGCTGGCCTGAACATAAGCGGCAGCCATTTCGAAATTGTTCAAAGTAATTAAACATCTGATATGTGAGGATGGGCCTCTGAATACACTTCAGTTGTAACTTATAAGGTTTTGATTAAAGAACTGTTATTTCCAAATTAATGCATCGTTTAACAGTAAGATTCAGATAATTAAAACAGGTGTTCATTAAGAAAAGATAAGGGTAGCTTGACTTATTTCTGGGGAGATCTAGCTACCTATTGATTTGTGTTTTGTTTTTATGTTTCCCAACAAATGCTTACACTAGAACTAGCTATGTCAACGCTGGTTTCTCTGGGTAACGTGTGAAGCAATGTTATATTGGTGTCTAGAACACTGGCTGTATTAGATCTGATAATGGGACCAGGTGCATTCCCTTCTTATTTTGCAGCAACGTCATCATCTTCTCACATTGATGACACCAAACTATTGAAAATAAAATAAATTAAGTTGTTACTTCTAGTTCTAGATCAGTTGTATATATGCAGAGTGAACATGCAGGGTACAGCTCACCCATGTATTACGCATCGCACTACTAGGTTGGCATGACATGGTTATAACTTTTATTGGAAAGAATGTAGCAAACTGTCCCCTATGTTTCTATACTGGCACAACAGATATCTCACTTCAATCTGATGGTCCCTGAACTTGAGGATCGTGCATTGTATTATTGTCTCAACTGAGGTCCAAGCAGCATTTAATTTAATTACCAAATAGCAACTAACGACCATGTCGCAATTTGGGTTTATTTAAGCATAAGTTTGGCCATGCTTGTGACTATTCTGCATTTTGTTTGCCGATGTGTACTTGAATATGCAATCTTATGAGCTCGGCACACTAGTGTAACTACTCCCAACTCATGCAACCACACGGGCTAGCAGTTCAAAAATATTTTTGTTTCTGTGGATTCAAGAAAAAAATGTCTGCATAATACCGTTTTTATTATGCAATTATACTATATTTGATATGGAACTAAAATTTATATCGCAGAATTATCTCAGGGTACAACTGTATGTAGAATTGTCTTGGATGTATCGTCAATTAATATTTCTCACTTGACCGCACAATGCTTTTTGGATGGTGCGCGAATTTGCAATCCAGTTATCTTGGGCCAATCAAGTAACACTGATGTAAATTTTGTCTACAAGGATGGTTACTGACGTTTAGTCATTTTTTCCCATCAATTTGTTTTGTTTGACATTGTTTGATACCCCTAGTCTTCTTGCAAGTTCATTTCTGTGTCAAGTATAGCTAGTCGACATGTCTATTAGATAAGATGGTTATAATGCGAACATAGCTAGTTGATGATGATATGATACTATTTTACAGGTCCTGTGGGTGAAGATATGTTCCATTGGCAGGCAACAATAATGGGCCCATCTGACAGCCCATATTCTGGTGGAGTTTTCCTAGTTACTATCCACTTCCCTCCTGATTATCCTTTCAAACCACCAAAGGTACTTGGCACTAGCCTAATTGTCAGTTGTTTCTCTGCATTTCTTCTGTTTCATATGTACTTTGTAAAATTTTGAATCGTATATGTCTGAGGTCATTTCACAGTTCACATCTAAGAACGGAACTCTGACAGATGTGGTTCATTTCTGTTTGTGTTGGTAACACACACAATTTTATTTAGTTCATTGGTTCGGTTTATCTTTTTGGCTTTCTTTTCTGGTCTTTTATAAAGCCTTACATGGGTTTCAAATGTGTGGTAGCTTTAGAAATCCATGTTTATAAGTACTCTGCAATAGATTAACGGTCGGGCTCCATGCCTCTAAGCACACTTGCTGAAGACATTTGATGGCTTAGAAGGAGCCGTTTCATTTGAACTGGTTCTGAATGGTAGATTTGGGCGGCAACTACTAAGTAAGGTGGATTTGTTGTATGTGTTTGGGTAAGATGGGGCTTCAGTTAGATTCTTATATAGAGTTGGTAAATTACACCTATGGTCCTGCAAAAGTGAATGCATGGTCCGTGAAGTTTGAAATATTTGCGGTGTACACAAACACTTTTTTCTATGTTGTTTAGAACCACAGAATTGCTTTGCAGTGGTTGTGTGGCCACATTAATCACTTAGGTGTTCATCCGCTTATTCGTAAGGCAAAACAACTAACTGAACTGAAAAGTTATCGAAGCTCTATGGTTTCTGATTATCTTGTGCAAAAGCTTAAAAGTTTCAGTCGGGAAGTTCACTTGCCATACTGAATACCATCCATAGCTTTTACATTACAAAAAATGCAAAGTATGAACCCTCTTCCTTATGCAACATGCAGGTGGCATTCCGCACCAAGGTGTTCCATCCAAACATCAACAGCAACGGGAGCATTTGTCTGGACATCCTCAAGGACCAATGGAGCCCCGCTCTGACCATTTCCAAGGTTTGCTAGTTTCCTCTCCCTCTCCGGTGCAAGTTGGTTGCAATTGCTTGGTTCTTCTTCACAGTGGAGTTGAGCTCATCTGCTGCTACTCTGTCGGGTTACATACATGCAGGTGCTGCTGTCCATCTGCTCCCTGCTGTGTGACCCGAACCCTGATGACCCTCTGGTCCCTGAGATCGCCCACATGTACAAGACGGACCGGCACAAGTACGAGAGCACCGCCAGGACCTGGACGCAAAGGTATGCCATGTAATGCAAGACGGCGGATGGGTCGCCGGAGTCAGTCTTGTTTGTAACATTCTCGATCTGTTCGTGTGTGCCCGCCCAGTGTATGTGTCTGTCAAACTGGCACTCGTTGCTCAACTGTGTCACTTGGTGCAGTGACTTGGAACATGGAACCGGTGTTGCATATTTTGGATTCAGATAAATGTAGCCACCTGCCTGCCACTTAAATTGCTTACCCGTTGCGTGCAATTTTTTGTAAATTGCTTACCCGTTGCGTGCTTTGGCGGGCATCGCCTGTATGCCGGACACCCGTACTAGTACTGGTCTGATCATGCGCAGGGGTTCTATCAGGTGGCGTCAAAACAATCAATTACAGTGTAGTACTGTACTAATGATAACGCCAGTAGCGGCTTGCTGTGTATGAATATGATGATTCGGGTTGGGACTTCAAATTTGCGTCTTAGTTCAAGAGAGTAAGAGGCTAGTTGTCAGGAGTTGAGCTGTAAATCGGGTGGGGTGAGATGTCAGGCTGTCCTCTGTGCAAGCACGCAGTGTTCACTGTGCATGCGTTTCTCACCGCACCTAAACTAACTTTAACCAAAGAGGTGTTTGAATGGTAGGGTTAGATTGACAATAAATTGTCTTTCTTAATCATTTAACTACTTGGAACCCTATTTCCTGCTGGATTTGACGGAGCGAGCCCTGGCCGAGGCAAACGGGGATGCGCCCGGCAAGGAGCCGCGCCGGCCTCTCGCACAGCCCGCCAATCGAATTCGCCGTCCCTGCGCAAGGAGTCGCGCTGGTTGAGGCCGACGGGGACGGGCCGCGCAAGGAGCTGCGACTGCTTATCGGCGGGCGGACGGGCCGCAGGAAGACGAGGGGGGTGGAAGGGAGGATAGGGCGGGGTTGGTTACCGGGGGCAGACGGGAGCGCGGATATGGAGAGGCGCCTTCACGGGCGGTGTGAGAGGGAGGGAGGAAGAGGACGAGATGCTTCGAGGAATTGGGGAGAGCGACTGAGCGAGAGAAAAATGTGTCTTTTTAGTGGTCCTAAAGAGAACTAACCCAAATAAGCACCTCTTGGATGGGTTAGATTTTTTGAATGAGTTAGATGCATCTAACCTGAACTAACCCTCTTATTTAAATATTTTTGAGTTAGTTGAGTCCAAACTAACCCAAACTACTCATGAAACCAAACGGGGCCTTTGAGACCATCTCCTTTTGAGCATCTCTACTAGTGCCTCCAAGAAGCCTTCCCAAGCCACTTTTTGGGCGCTGGCGGGCAAAAATCGCCCCACTCGAGCCCCCAACTCATCGTTTTTCGCCGGTAGAAGCAAAAATTCCCGCCGCCGATCTCATACGACACCCAGCGCACCGAGGGGCTCCTGGGGGGCTTAATTTCGCCTTTTTGTGGGCGCTGGCCCACCTGCCAGCGGCTCTCTCTCCTGTTAACTCACTTTTGTGGGCGCTGGCCCACCCACGTGCTCCCTCCTCTCTCTCTTTCCCTTCATGCACGCGGGCATCGAACCCCACTCCCGTCCCCGCCGCCTGTCACGCCTCGTCGCTGGTCCTCGTCGACGCCGGAGACCTGCTCGTGCCCGACGCCGAGGCGGCGACCGAGGAGGCCACCATGTTCCGCGCCCGTCCTCCGCGCCGCGGGCGTCGCCGTCGCGGCCTCCACGGCCACGGTCGCCTGGCACGCCCTGTTTGCCGCTCCCACGCCTTCCGCCTCCCCGCCGGCCCCGCCACCTTCTCCCTCGAGCACGTGCTGCTCCTCGCCGGCCTGGCCCCCTCCGGCGCCCCGCTGAGCCGGCCCCTCACCCCGACCGAGCAGGACATTCGCGCCCGCCTTGTCGTCGAGAAGGAGAGGCCTGGGCGCGGACGCGGGAAGCCAGGGGACGCAGCGGCCAGGGGCGCGGGCGCGCGGCGGCCAGGCAGGGGAGGTGCACGCCGGCGAGGAGCCCGGTCCTTCACCTCCCTCGTCCGCTGATGATCACGAGCACCTCGCTCGTCCTCGTCGGCCCCGCTTATCGCCTCCTGGGGGCGCAACGAGTGGAAAACTTCCCGTCCCCAGGCCAAAGTTCTCGCCGGCAGCCCCTCAGGAGGCGAAAAATATGCCTCCTGGGGGCTCAACGGCTGGAGATGCTCTTAGCCCTAAGGAGTGTTGGTTCTGTTCCACGTCTGCACTGTGCGATTCATTTGCGGGAACATTTGTACAGGGCCCAACAATAGGTTTGCCGTATTTGGTAAAATTTCCACGCCCTTTCCAACTGAGTACTGTCAAAGTTGGACCCGTACACATTAGCACTGTCATGGTTCTAAGTCTGACAGTAGTGTAGGGGGGTAAGTATGGAGAGGCAAGATCTTAGCTGTGGAGAAGTTGTAAGGACGCAAGGTTTACGAGTTCAGGCCCTTCTTGGAGGAAGTAATAGCCCTACGTCTCGAAGCCCAGAGGCGGTCGACTGGATTATGTGAGTATGAGTTACAGAGGTGCGAACCCTTGTCTCGGAGGAGGGGGTGGCTTATATAGAGTGCGCCAGGACCCCGGCCAGCCCACGTTACAAAGGGTTCAATGTACATTAAGGCAGGGCGTTACTGGTAACGCTAGTAATAAAGTGCTATGATGATCATAAAAGCTATTTAATGACCACCCGTTAGCGTGAGGAGTGACTTTAGGTCTCCTGGCCGTCAAGTGGTTGGATCTTGGTCGAGTGATTGCTTCTTGGTCGAGTGTCTTCGAGTCTGTCGAGTGAAACACCTTCAAGTCGATTGAAAGGTGATTTCTTCTAGAGATGTCCTTGGGTAGGGCAGTTAGGATATGTCCATGACCCTATCCTAGGTACATAGCTTCATCATTAGCCCCCGAATGGATCGAGGTTTGAGTGAGGAAGGAGTTGAGAACTTCTCCGACTCGTTTTTCATGCCGTGAGCGTATCTTGTTTCGGATCAACGGACCTGAGTGATGACAGCAACTTCCTTTTCAGTCGCCTTGATCCATTCCTAATTCTTCGTCGAGTGAATTTCTTTACTTGTAAGGCTCCGAGTGACGGTGCGGAGGAGATCTTTTGGTCTGACAAGTTGTTTGCTGCCCGCAGATTTCGTGGGATCAGAATTTTGGGAAGCGCGCGAGACGGGGGAGGCCGCAGTAATCGGATGGGATAGAGCGGAGCTGCCTCGATCCTCGCGCCACCTTTTTCGCCACGTATCGCGCGCGCGGTCGTTACGGGATTTGACAGAGTCACCTGGGCCTACCCGTCAGCCACTCGGAAGCGGCCTCATATAAGGCATTGGACCGGAGTCTCCCGCACAGTGCGTTCTCATTTCCTCTTCTCCTCTCCACGTCCCTCCGCTGCGCTCGTTCTCGCCCCAGCATCACCGCTCCGTACGCGTCTCGCCGGCGGCAATGAGGAAGGAGAAGACGGCGGCTCTGGAGCGGGCAAAGAAGGCGACGGCGAGGTCGAAGGGGAAGGCAACCACCCGGGGCGGATCTTCTTCGCGGACCGGCCTGCCGAAGGGCTGGATCCAGGGCGACTGGATCCACTCGAGGATCACCCAAGAGGACCTCGACGACCTGGCCGAAGGGGGGCTGATCCCCTACGACTCGGCGCGGCTTCCGGGGAAGGAATCTGAGCCGCAACCTCGGGAGGGTGAGCGTGTTCTTCTTGCCACACACGTCGACCGTGGATTTTCCTTGCCTCCTCACCCCTTCTTTCGAGGGTTTCTGAACTTCTTTGGGGCACAACTCCACCATTTTACCCCCAACTCAATCGTTTATCTCGCCGCTTTCATTTCTTTGTGTGAGAATTTCCTGGGTTGCCGGCCTCATTGGGGTCTTTTCAAGCATATTTTCACTTGTCGCTCCCAGACAGTGAAAAAGGCTAATCCGAGTGACGAGAGGACCCAAGTGATCCAGATGTGTGGGGGCCTTGGCATCCAGACAAGAGGGAAAAGCTCCTTTCCGGCCATGATTCTTCCTGACTCAGTCCGCGGATGGCAGTCGACCTGGTTTTACTGCAAAGACCAGTCGACGCCAGGGCAATCGACTGGCCTCCCTCCCTTTACCATGGACCGAGTGAAGAAACCCTCCCCTTTGAAGGTGCTCCCGGAGGAGAAGGCGCACGTGAAGGTGTTGGTCGATCGAGTGGTCCAGCTTATTCGTGACGGGGTCACTGGTATGGATCTCTTCGAGGTCTTCCTTCAGCGGCGCATCCAGCCTCTTCAAGCTCGAGACCATCTGATGTGGATGTATTCGGGTCTTGAAGACTCCACTCGGATCCATCCGGAGGAGGTCGACGACGACACACTGGAGAAGTGGCTGTCGGGCATTACCGGGAACAAGGACAATCCCAGGGGAGCCAGGAGAATTCCCCCATTCGACCAGTCTCATGCACCAGAGCAGGTCTGATTCCGAGTTTTTGCTTGTAATCTGAATTCACTCGCGCAGCTGCCTATGTTGCGTCGACTGACTTTGCTCTCCTTGCTTTCTTTCAGGCCATTATTGAAATGTATTCAATGCCCAATGGGGAGCAAGAGCAAGTTCTAGAAGGCGAGGCGAGTGGCGGCGAAAGTGGCGAGTGGACTTCCGATGGTGAAGGGGATGGAGGAAGCGACGACTCAAGTGACGGAGAAGAAGTCGAGTCGCCCCCTCGCAGGGAGAGGCGATCCAAGCTTGACCAAGAACAGCCGAGTGCCCGCGACAAGGCAACTGCTCAGGCTGGTCAGTCTTCGAAGCGTCCTCGGATCTCTTCACCAACCCCGACTGAGAAGGCGCCCAAGCACCCCAAAATTGCAGAGCCGAGGACTCGGAAGGCGTTGCCGAAGATCAAGATTGATATCCCCGTCGCCTCCGCGTGAGTGTCTCTCTTTCTATTCACTCGACACTCCGCGCTGTTTGTTTTTCTTATTTTAACTGGACGAACTTTGGAATTGTCAGCGCTGCCACTTCCGGGACCTCAGCTTACAGGGATGATGATGAGGTGATGGAGGATGCGGTCACTTCTAATCCGGGTATGATTTCTGCCATACTATCTTTATTCGGTTGATTCAACTGCAATGTGCATCATTGGGTGACGTGATTTGGCAATCGAACTTTGCACAGCTCCCAACATTATTGACCTCCCTGATGATGATGAAGAGTCCGAAAGGCCTTTGACGATGAAGATTAGGCGAGCTCCTGTAGGCGAGGCGCTACAGTCGACGCCGAGGGCGGAACCAGTCGTTCAGGACACTGGCGACGTCAATCGGGGTTCTGTTACCTTCGCCGAGCCACTGTCGAGTGCTTTGCCTTCTTCGTCGATTGCCCGGGCCTCTATCGACCCGCCTTCAGTTTTTGCGACCCATCATGTCCCAGAGGACGAGGTGAATGCTGCTAGGGAAGCCATACGCCAGGCGGGCGTTATGATGGAGAAGATGAAGATGGTGCGGGACGCCAGCCAAGCCGCCTATGATGCCAGCTCGGCTCTCCAGAGTAACGTTCAGGTTAGTTGGTCGCCGCTTGTTCTGTTAGGATATGCTACCTGAAGATTCTTAACGAAAATCTTTGCATCTGTACACCCACTGGGTGCGTCGATTGAATTTTTAGACTAGTGGGGGCACGCTGAGTGCACCCACTGGGCGTAGTCCCCGAGACTACGGTGAACTGCTGGCAGTCGACTGTAGTCTTTGTATTTTGCCAAATGTATAAACCGAACTGGTAATTTGTCTCTTCCACTCGACTTCGGCGGGCTGGTCGAGTGGGATCAGAACCGGTGGGGGCACGCTAAGTGCACCCACTGGGTGTAGTCCCCGAGACTACGGTGGACTGCTGGCAGTCGACTGTAGTCTGAGTTCTATTTTCTCTCTTTCTGCCTTTTTTTTGGACTCGACTTCGGCTGGCCGGTCGAGTGGGATCAGAACCGGTGGGGGCACGCTAAGTGCACCCACTGGGTATAGTCCCCGAGACTATGGTGGACTGCGGGCAGTCGACCGTAGTCTTAGTATTTATTTCCTTTGTTATTTTTTGCTGTAAAAATAACTTCTCCCCTTTGATTTCAGAAATCTTGCGATCTTGGAGCTCGCTTTGCTGACTTGGAGAAGCAGCGGATTCAACTGAACCTTGACTTGGAGCTGGCCAGGACAGAGCTACAAAAGGTCAGAGATGATGCCGCAGGTAAGACAATTTTGTTGACTGGTCAGTTTTAGGCTTGAGTACCCTTCTGCTATTTCCGAATCAATCATCATTTCTTTGCAGAAAAACTAAGAGAAGCTCTGGCGAAGAAGGATCAGGATTTGGCTGCTGCTCGTAAGGAGGCTGACGACAAGACCGCTCTGGCCGAACAGAAGCTGGCTTCGGTCGGCCAGTTAGAAGAAGAGAATACCAGGCTGAAGACCGCTCTGAATGACTCCAACAAGGAGTGCTCACGCTGGAAGAAGGAGAATCTCGTCCAGGGCGAAAAAATGGAAGGCATTGCTCGCAGGAGGGATGATCTGGAGAGCTATCTGAGAAGTCTTGCCAAGAAGTTGTTCATCAAGCTTGAAGGTGCACATTCTGTTCCGACTGATTTTTTTTGTGTTGACTCAGTGTACGAAAATTGACTTATCCTTGGATCGTGAATGCAGAGTTTTGCCAGAACTTTGAAGAGGAGACTGGGCGGATCGAACCAGGTTTGGATCCAATCAACTCTCCCGTGAAAGATGAAACTGCCATGAATCTGCTCCATCTGGAATCTCGCATCGACAGTGCCGTGGACTACTTGGCTCGACTGAAGGTCGCCATGTCGCGGATTGACCCGGCACTTTGGCCAGAGGCTGTGCTCCCAAATGATATCGAGTCCCTGATGACTCGACTAAATGAAATTCCCGACCGAGTGCAGGAGTGGAAGAAGTCTGCTGCTTGGTGTGGCGCTGACGTGGCTTTGTCTTTGGTTCGTGTCCACTGCAAGGAGGTGCGACAGGACAAACTGGAAGCAATCAAGGTCGCCAACACCCAGAAGCATGACTTCCGAACCTTTATGGAGACTTTCATTGCTGCAGCCACTCGGATAGCCGACGACGTCGACCTGGATGAGTTCGTCGAGCCTGCCATCCCTCCTCCCGCGGAGTGAACAAACTCTTGTGTCCCACCTTAAATTTGGCTCGGAATGTTGAGTGGTTCTTGTAACCGTTAAACTTTTTCGGGCTGCATGCCCGAGTACTTCGATCTGCGATCTGGAACCTTTGGAATTTACCTGAACTTGGTTTACCGTTGAATATCTTTATGAATCTCCTGCTGAGTGAACCCATTCTTCATTCGAGACAACTTTTGCATTCGCAGCGCAGCTCCGAAGGAGAGGGAAGCAGTCGACCCATGTCTTGTATTTGTGGCGAAGCTCCCCAGGGGAAGGCGGCGGTCGACCCACACCCTGTTACTGTAGAGTGGGACGGAGCGCACATTGTATTTGTGGCGAAGCTCTCCAGGAGAAGGCGGCAGTCGAGCCGCACTTCGTTACTGTAGAGCGGGATGAATCGCGCATTGTATTTGTAGCGAAACTCTCCAGGAGAAGGTGGCAGTCGACCCGCACTTCGTTACTGTAGAGCGGGATGAATCGCACATTGTATTTGTGGCGAAGCTCTCCAGGAGAAGGTGACAGTCGATCCGCACTTAGTTACTGTAGAGCGGGATGAATCGCGCATTGTATTTGTGACGAAGCTCCCCAGGAGAAGGTGGCAGTCGACCTGCCCCTCGTCGTCCTTGAGGAGTGAGATGTGTTTCGTACTTAGGCGAGTTCTGGACTGCAGCTAAGCCCCCGAGTGGGAGGATTGCCCTCCGCTCGGTAGGATTTTTTCGAACTTAGGCTAAATGGATTCGCAGCTAAGCGCCCGAGTGGGAGGATTGCTCTCCACTCGGTAGGATTTTTTTAAACTTAGGCGAGTGCCGGACTGCAGCTAAGTCTCTAAGTGAGAGAGCTTAGGAGAGTACTGGACTGCAACTAAGCCCCCGAGTGGGAGGATTGCTCTCCACTCGGTAGGATTTTTTCAAACTTAGGCGAGTGTCGGACTGCAGCTAAGTCTCTAAGTGAGAGAACTTAGGCGAGTACTGGACTGCAGCTAAGCCTCCGAGTGGGAGGATTGCTCTCCACTCGGTAGGATTTTTTTTAAACTTAGGCGAGTGACGGACTGCAGCTAAGTCTCTAAGTGAGAGAACTTAGACGAGTATTGGACTGCAGCTAAGCCTCCGAGTGGGAGGATTGCTCTCCACTTGGTAGGATTTTTTCAAACTTAGGCGAGTGCCGGACTGCAGCTAAGTCTCTAAGTGAGAGAACTTAGGCGAGTACTAGACTGCAGCTAATCCCCCGAGTAGGAGGATTGCTCTCCACTCGGTAGGATTTTTTCATACTTAGGCAAGTGCCGGACTGCAGCTAAGTCTCTAAGTGAGAGAACTTAGGCGAGTACTGGACTGCAGCTAAGCCCCTGAGTGGGAGGATTGCTCTCCACTCGGTAGGATTTTTTCACACTTAGGCGAGTGCCGGACTGCAGCTAAGTCTCTAAGTGAGAGAACTTAGGCGAGTACTGGACTGCAGCTAAGCCCCCGAGTGGGAGGATTGCTCTCCACTCGGTAGGATTTTTTCACACTTAGGCGAGTGCCGGACTGCAGCTAAGTCTCTAAGTGAGAGAACTTAGGCGAGTACTGGACTGCAGCTAAGACCCCGAGTGGGAGGATTGCTCTCCACTCGGTAGGATTTTTTCAAACTTAGGCGAGTGCCGGACTGCAGCTAAGTCTCCATGTGAGAGAACTTAGGCGAGTACTGGACTGCAGCTAAGCCCCCGAGTGGGAGGATTGCTCTCCGCTCGGTAGGATTTTTTCGAACTTAGGCGAAACGGATTCACAGCTAAGCCCCCGAGTGGGAGGATTGCTCTCCGCTCGGTAGGATTTTTTCAAACTTAGGCGAAGCGGATTCGTAGCTAAGCCACCCACTGGGCGATTTCTTACACAAACAAAAATAATAATAATCACTGGGAAAATTATAACGCTCTTGTCTTTGATAAATAAACTACAGGAGTTTTTCTTATTACATCTCATCCGAGTGAGAATTCAAGTATAAAAGGGGCGGAGTAGCTCCGCATTCCAGGCTCGTGGCTCATCAATCTGGCGATCGACATTGTAGAGGTGGTATGCTCCATTGTGGAGGACTCTGGTGACTATGAAGGGGCCTTCCCAAGTAGGAGCGAGCTTGTGTGGTTTCTGCTGATCCACTCGGAGGACTAAGTCTCCTTCTTGGAAGGCTCGGCTCTTCACGTTTCTGGCATGGAATCGACGCAAGTCTTGCTGATAGATGGTCGATCGAATCAAGGCCATTTCTCTTTCTTCTTCTAGGAGGTCGACTGCGTCCTGCCGGGCTTGTTCTGCTTCATCTTCTGAGTAGAGCTCGACTCTGGGAGCGTTGTGAAGCAGGTCACTCGGTAAGACTGCCTCGGCTCCATAGACCAGAAAGAATGGGGTTCTTCCGATCGACCGATTCGGGGTTGTCCTCAATCCCCAAAGGACTGATGGAAGCTCGTCGACCCATGCACCTGCTGCGTGCTTGAGATCGCGCATCAATCGGGGTTTCAGTCCTTTGAGAATTAGGCCGTTTGCCCTTTCTGCTTGCCCATTCGACTGGGGGTGAGCGACCGAAGCATAGTCGACCCGAGTACCCTGAGAGGCGCAAAAGGCCCTGAATTTGTTGGAATCGAAGTTTGACCCATTGTCGGTGATGATGCTGTGTGGAACTCCATATCTGAATATCAACTCTCTGATGAAACTGATAGCGGTGCAAGCATCAAGATTCTTGATAGGCTTGGCTTCAATCCATTTGGTGAACTTGTCGACTGCTACCAGCACATGAGTGAAGCCGCTCCTGCCTGTTCTCAGTGGTCCAACCATGTCCAGCCCCCAAACAGCGAAAAGCCAGACAAGTGGAATGGTTTTCAGAGCTGACGCGGGCTTGTGCGGCATATTGGAGTAATACTGACATCCTTCACATTTGTCGACTATCTCTTTGGCCATCTCATTGACTCTTGGCCAGTAGAACCCCGCTCGGTATGCTTTAGCCACAATGGTCCGAGAGGACGCATGATGACCACAGGTCCCCGAGTGGATATCATTAAGGATCATCTGACCTTCTTCTGGTGTAATACACTTCTGGCCGACTCCAGTCGCGCTTTCTCTATATAACTGTCCCTTTATGACTGTAAAGGCCTTGGATCGACGGACGATCTGTCGAGCCTCTTCTTCGTCTTCTGAGAGTTCTTTCCTTATGATGTACGCGATGTACGGTTCTGTCCAGACGGGAGTGATGACCAAGACTTCCATGATCAGGTCGACCACAGCTGGAACTTCAACTTCAGTCGGATCTGTGACGCTTTTTGGCTGCGGGGCCTCTTCAGTGAAGGGATCCTCCTGGACTGATGGTGTGTGGATGTGTTCCAAAAACACATTGCTGGGAATGGCTTCTTTTTTGAAACCTATTTTTGCCAGATCATCAGCTGCTTGATTTTTTAGTCGGGGTATGTGATGAAGCTCTAACCCCTCGAATTTCTTCTCCAGCTTTCTCACTGCATTGTAATAACCAGTCATGGCTGGACTTCTGACATCCCATTCCTTCATCACTTGATTGACCACCAAATCTGAGTCGCCATAGACCATGAGGCGACGGACGCCGAGTGAAATGGCCATGCACAACCCATATAAAAGTGCTTCATATTCTGCCTCGTTGTTAGAGGAATCAAAGTGGATTTGAAGAACATATCTGAGTTTATCTCCTCTGGGGGAGACCAACACCACTCCGGCGCCGGAACCATTTAGCATCTTGGAACCGTCAAAGAACATGGTCCAATGCTCCGAGTGAATCTGAGTCGGCAGTTACTGCTCAATTCACTCGGTGACGAAATCTGCGATTGCCTGGGACTTTATAGCTTTCTTTGCCTCAAACTTGATATCTAGAGGAAGGAGTTCAATCGCCCATTTTGCCGCTCGACCAGTTGCGTCCCTGTTATGCAAGATCTCTGACAACGGAGTGTCGCTGACGACTGTAATGGAATGATCAGAGAAGTAGTGGGCAACTTTCTTTGTGGTCATATAAATCCCATATACGAGCTTCTGATAATGAGGATATCTTTGCTTCGATGGGGTCAAGACTTCAGAAATATAATACACTGGGCGCTGAACTTTGAAGGTTTTCCCTTCTTCTTCCCGCTCGAACGTAAGTACCGTATTGACGACTTGTCCTGTGGCTGCAATGTAAAGCAGCAAAGGCTCCTTGCTGATTGGGGCAGCAAGCACCGGCTGGGTGGAGAGCAGAGCTTTGAGCTCTGCAAACGCTGCATCAGCTTCAGGAGTCCACTCGAACTTGTCGGACTTCTTCATCAATCGGTAAAGAGGCAATGCCTTTTCACCGAGATGAGATATGAATCGACTTAAAGCGGCCAAGTAATCAATAAGCTTCTGGACGTCGTGCACTCGCACAGGACTTTTCATTCGGAGTATAGTACCAACTTTTTCTGGATTGGCGTCGATTCCCCGTTCGGAAATGAGAAAACCGAGTAATTTTTTGCCAGGAACTCCGAACGTACACTTTGATGGATTAAGCTTGATATCGTACCTCCTGAGATTGGCAAAGGTTTCAGCAAGGTCAGTCAGCAGGTCGAAACCCTTCCGAGACTTGACCACAATATCATCCATGTATACTTCCACATTCTGACTAATTTGAGTGAGTAAAAACTTCTGAATCATCCTCATGAATGTGGCTCCGGCATTCTTGAGGCCGAACGGCATGGTAACATAACAGAAGCACCCAAATGGAGTGATGAAAGCTGTCTTGATCTCGTCAGGCCCATACAGACGGATCTGATGGTACCCGGAATAGGCGTCTAAAAAAGACAGTCGCTCGCATCCCGCGGTCGAGTCAACTATCTGGTCGATGCAGGGGAGAGGAAAATGATCTTTCGGGCAGGTCCAATTGATATGTTTAAAGTCAATGCACATACGAAGTGACTTGTCCTTCTTGGGGACCATGACAACGTTGGCGAGCCACTCGGAGTGGTAGATTTCTCGGATGAACTCCGCTGCTAAGAGCCGAGCCACCTCCTCGCCAATAGCTTTTCTCTTCTGGACGGCGGACCGTCGGAGATGTTCCTTGACAGGTTTTACTTTTGAGTCGACTCTTAGGCGGTGCTCAGCCAGCCCCCTGGGAACACCCGGCATGTCAGAAGGCTTCCATGCGAAAATGTCCCAGTTCTCACGGACGAACTGGATGAGCGCTTCTTCCTATTTGGAGTCGAGTGTTGTCAAGATATGAGTCGGAGCGGCGCTGGGGTCGGTCGGGTCGATGTGAGCTGTCTTCGTATCGCCAGTCGACTGAAAAGCTGACTCTGTAGCGGGCTTCTTGGCTCGCAATAGATCACTCGGGTCTGCAGTCTTCTAGTATTCCTGCAACTCTACCACTGCCATCTGAGCATCAGCGATCTTCGAACCTTTCTGAAAACATTCTTCCGCTTTCTTCCGACTGCCCGTGATGGTGATCACACCTTTGGGGCCAGGCATCTTCAATTTGATGTACACGTAACATGGTCGGGCCATGAAGCGTGCATAAGCCGGCCTGCCCAAAATAGTGTGGTAGGCACTTTGGAAGTCTACAATTTCAAATGTCAATTTTTCTTTGCGGTAATTTTTGGAATCACCGAAAACCACATTAAGAGCAATCTGGCCGAGTGATTCAGCCTTCTTCCCAGGAATGACTCCATGGAAACTCATGTTGCTGGCACTGAGTCTAGACATCGGAATGCCCATCCCTTTCAACGTCTCTGCATACAATATGTTCAAACCACTGCCACCATCCATCAAGACTTTGGTCAGTCGAGTGCCTTCAACCACTGGATCGACCACCAGAGCTTGCCTCCCAGGGGTGGTAATATGCGTTGGGTGATCTGACTGGTCGAACGTGATGGCAGTCTGGGACCATTTCAAATAACTTGGTGTCGCCGGAGCAACCATATTTACCTCTCGGTTGATGACTTTCAGTCGACTTTTGCTCTCAACGTCAGCAAAAATCATCAGGGTGGAATTGACTTGAGGGTATCCGTCATCACTGTCTTCTTTGTCCTCGACCTTGTCCGACTCATTTTCTTTACCTTTGGGCTGCTTGCCCTGGAACTGCTGGATTAAGAGTCGACACTGTCGAGTGGTATGTTTCGGGTAAATGAAATTACCCTCTTCATCTTTCTTTGTGTGGACGAGACACGACAAGTCCAACACATCATTTCCGTCCTGGTCTTTAACCTTTTTGGGGTTCCAAGGCCCTTTAGGTTTCCCTTTAAACTTTTCTTGGGTTAAAGCCAAGGCTTCCCCGGGAGCCGCTGGCTCGGCTTTCCGCTTCTGTTTCTGATTGAAATTGCCTCCGGTTTCTTGGGTGACTGACTTGAGCTTGTCACTCCTGAGTCGATCCTCATCTTCATCATTAGCGTACTTGGTGGCAATCTCCATCATCCGATTCAGGGACATATCCCCGGTTTGACCAAATTTCAAATTCAGTTCTCTGTACTTGACGCCTTCTTTGAAGGCACAAACTGCTTGGTGGTCAGGCACATTCTCCACCGAGTGATGTAACGTGATCCACCTCTGGATGTAATCCCTCAAAGTTTCATTTGGCTTCTGCACGCAAGACCGCAGTTCCGTCAGCCCTGCCGGTCGCTTGCATGTGCCTTCGAATGTGGTGACGAACACTCGGGAGAGATCTTCCCAAGTGTAAATGCTGCTAGGTGCTAACTGGTTCAGCCACGCTCTGGCCGAGCCCTCCAACATGAGAGGCAGGTGCTTCATGGCCACTTCATCATTGCCACCGCCAATCTGGACGGCCACTCGGTAGTCCTCAAGCCAAGTATCGGGCTTGGACTCGCCAGTGAACTTACTGACTCCAGTCGCCAACCTGAAGTTGGGAGGAATCACAACGGCCCTGATGGCTCTACTAAAGCACTCTGGCCCCGAAACATGTACTCTGCTGCTAGTAGGTGCATCCCTGTCGTGACCTTCTCGGTGAGCCCTGTTCCTGTCGACCAAGCCCTGGACGAGAATGGATCTCGCGTCAAAGCCTGGCCCTCTGGGGTCGACTGGAATCCTTCGCCCACCACTATGAGGGCGCCTGTCATCCTACTGGCGAGGCACATACGACCCGCTCCTCGGGGGAGGCGTGGGCACTCGACGCCGACCGTCACGATCGACTCGGTGATCATACTGCTCATGGTTCTCATACTGGTCACGCCGGTCTCCACGTCCCTCACGCCTCGGGGGCGATCTCGGGCTGTGAGCCGACTGGACTGTGTCCGTGGCAACGGATCTGCTGTGAATCCTGTTCCGCGACTGAGAAACAGCGGAATTCTGATCTCCTGCTGCCCGGAGTAACGCTCTGATCTGCAGCAAGCCTCTGCCAGCCTCCGACTGGGAAGGCTGAATCGACTCCGCTATACGGGCTGCAGCTGCTAAATTTTGAATCGGAGTTCGATATACCTGCGGGGGCGGGAAGAGCTGATGTCGACTAGATTCGGGAACCCGTTGTCGCGCACGCTCGTCGAGAACCCGTTGTCGCGCACGCTCGTCGAGTGCTCGCTGGAGGTTCTCCAGTCGAGTGCGCTCGGCCAAGTTTGCCAGGCGCGCGTCCTCCAAGGCGCGAGTCTCGGGGGTTTCTCCAACGATAGGAGTGTGCAATGCATCCACGTTCCGGCGGCGAAGTTCTTCTCTCTACAGCGATGTGAGAGGCTTGGGAAGATACTCCTCATGGAGACGCGACGGGTCGCCTCCACCCGCGCCTCTGTCGGTGCCGGGAAAACCAAGAGGACTGGGCGGTCCATCGACCATCAGAACCTCCACCGCCGGATCGCTGATGTCACACTCGGATGCGGTCTCTGCGGAGCCAGTCGACAGGTCGAACAGGCCGTAGAGGGATTTGTCGGGCTCGATCGCCGCGACTTGGGGGGTGGCCGACTGTCGTGCCACCGCGTGCCTCACCCACCGCTGAAGTCTCGACTGACCGGAGCGCTTGCGCCTGCGGGAAACGGGGGAGGAGGACAACACAGGAGCCGATCGGTAGGGGGTCGACGGTTGCCGCAGGAGAACGTCGCGGACGCACGCGCTAAAATGCGTTGCCCCGCGAGCAGGGAGTGCGTCCACGTCGAGCGGAGCCTCCTGGAGCCAAGCAGAGTCGTCGACGATGAACGTGAGCGCGCCGAGACGGATCTCGCGGCCCTCCACCGAAACTCCGCCGAAAACCATGATGATTTGGGTCGAAAAAGGTTGCAACTCCTCCAATCAAACGCTAAAACACCTGCCCCACGGTGGGCGCCAACTGTCGTGGTTCTATGTCTGACAGTAGTGTAAGGGGGTAAGTATGGAGAGGTAAGATCTTAGCTGTGGAGAAGTTGTAAGGACGCAAGGTTTACGAGTTCAGGCCCTTCTTGGAGGAAGTAATAGCCTTACGTCTCGGAGTCCGGAGGCGGTCGACTGGATTATGTGAGTATGAGTTACAGAGGTGCGAACCCTTGTCTCGGAGGAGGGGGTGGCTTATATAGAGTGCGCCAGGACCCCGGCCAGCCCACGTTACAAAGGGTTCAATGTACATTAAGGCAGAGCGTTACTGGTAACGCTAGTAATAAAGTGCTATGATGACCATAAAAGCTATTTAATGACCGACCGTTAGTGTGAGGAGTGACTTTAGGTCTCTTGGCCGTCAAGTGGTTGGATCTTGATCGAGTGATTTCTTCTTGGTCGAGTGTCTTCGAATCTGTCGAGTGGAACACCTTCAAGTCGATTGAAAGGTGATTTCTTCTAAAGATGTCTTTGGGTAGGGCAGTTAAGACAGGTCCATGACCCTATCCTAGATACATAGCTTCATCAAGCACCACTACAGTGTCCGTGTGCCTGCTTGCTGAAAGACTTGCGGTTAAATCAGAGATAGTCGCACCTGTATGTACAGATGAGATGACTGATGAAGGTCACATTGTTTGATCTGTCCCGAACCCGACTCAACTTTTGTAGTGATTGGAGCGAGCGAGTGAGATGCAGGGTGCTGCAGCCTTGTGCCTGGGCAATAATAGTGGCGGCACAGGGCCTGTTGGTGGTTGTGGCATACCAAAAACGAGCCCCATAATCACGCATCATCGCTCACGTGGCCGTGCATGACCCCGCTGCAGCAGCTTTCGCCACTGTCGCTGCTGGCTGCTCCGTAAGGCCAACGACGTCAATTGGTCCGGCAGCCGCGCGTCCGTTTGGCCTAAACGAACAAAAAAACGGCCTAACGCGGATCAAACGAACAAACGTTTGTTTTTTGTCCTCCCATGACCCGCTCATCAAGGACACAATGCTCTCATTTTTCTCATTATTTCAAAAACGAAACTGCTGGACGGACGACACTAGGTGGCCGAAACCCACACGATGCAGGGAATGAACGGTGTTGTCTGCTTTTGCTCTTACACATCAACGGCTTGATGTGTAGCATTGTCCACAGATCGTCTGAATCTGTCGTCTGTATAACAACGCTCTTTCAAAAACCCTCTCGTGCTCCCCTCCCCTCCCTTCTCCATGGTTGGCGTCCCGAAGTAACCCGTCGACCTGGCACCACCACTGCCCACCCCGCGACGAGGAAGAAGAAACCACGGTCGGAGCTCATGCTGGCGGAGATTGCGCGGCTCGACGTAGAATTGGACAAGAAGAGGGCCGGGCGATCCGTTCAGGCGGAGAAGAAAGCCGCTGCCGACTTTGCCTTCAAGGCTGCGACCACGCAACACAAGGCTGCCTTCGAGGATAACGAGGCAATCGTCACCAAAGGCCATGCAAGCTGCGATGACGCACACACTCCCCGTGCTAGGGTTGTGCCGACCCGCGCCGGCCATTCTCTCCACCCGCCGCGGTGAGCACAGACTCGTCAGCCGTTCGCCCTCCGCAGTACCAGTCGCTGAGCTCCTCCATAACACCGGAGACGACTGATTTTCATCCGGCGCGGCAACATGCTCTGATCTGGTTCTCCACGTCGCCGGACGGCAGCATGATCGCGCCGGTCACCCCCGGCTCCACGACCATCATCGACCTCAACGTCATGCCTGTGTACAGTCGTGCCGGCTAGTCGTCCGCCAGGATGCAAAGGAAGCAGCCATTGTCGATTCCTATGGCCAACCTTCGCAGTGCCCGCAACCTGTTCGATGAAACGCCCGACGTCGGCGGGCGACGACCCAGACTACGATGCGTTTATGGAGAACGTCATCTGCGAGGGTCGTGGCCAGGCCTTCCACCCAAGGGCCAAGGCCAAGGTTACAATCCCGACGGGACCCAAAGCCAAGACGGCCGCGTCCAAGATGGTGCCGACCACTATGGTGTCCACGAAGAAGAAGAAGCCGACGACCATGGCAACTCATGGCATGAAGATGAAGATGTCTATTGCGAAGAGGAAGAAGAGGGTGTCGACATTGAGGAGGAGCCATTGTTTATCGATGAGCTCATCCAAAGAGCTGATTCACAAAGGAGGAGGCAAAACATTCACACGAGATCATACACCAAAGAAGAGGACGTGTTGATTTGCGAGGGTTGGAAGGAGATTGGCCAAGATCTCAAGCTCGGTGTCGAGCAAAAATGATCCACTTTTTGGATGAGAGTTCATACAACCTTTCATGAGCGGAGAAAGTTTCCGCCCTACAAGTTTGCGAGCGCTCGTCGGATCAACTCAATCCAAAAGAGATGGGGGTTCATTCAACAAGAATACAACAAGTTTGGTGCTGTGCTTGAGAGCGTTGAAACCTGTCCCGTGAGTGGCCTAGGTGTGGGTGACTTGGTATGACCTCTTGCTCTTTCATTGCTATGCCATGTTCATGTTTGTTGCATCTTGTGTCCTTCGCTGTTACACTTGTGGCCGTCTCTTTGATTGTGTAGGCATTCCAATCTATGAAAGTCTTCAAGGCCCAACATAAGAACACGCCATTCACTCTCACCCATTGTTGGACGCTCGTCAAAGATTGTCCCAAGTTCAAAGATCAATATGCCGCTCTAAAGAAGAAAGGAGGGCCAACGGCCCTGGCTGGGGATGAAGATGTGGTGAAGAGGCCGAGGGGCAAGACCAACTCGAAGATTGATGAGAATCTTGATGCGACATCTTTTGCCTTGCAAGAAACTTTGCACGGCATGTTGACTTCAAAGAAAGTGAGGGGCGAGAGGAAGCACCAAGGAAAGGAGGAGCAAATGAAGATATACTTGGAACTCCAAAAGAAGAAGTTTGACATGAAGAAGGCCGTCAAGAGGAGGAGGCTCGACATGAAGGAGACCGTCCAAACGAAGAAGCTCGCGATCGAGGCCATCAATGCTGACACAAAAGCAAAAGAGGTGGCGTTAACAATCATGAGCGTGGACTTGACCAACTTATCTCCAAAAAGAAGAAGTTGGTTTGAGAACCGGCAAAAGAAGATGTTCGACCAAGATGACATGAACTAGGGAGGCCTCTGCCGTGGATTATGGCCGTTTTCTTGAAGGTTGGCAAGTGTGCTGGCTGTTGGCTTTGTTGCCGGCGAGAAAACTTGGGTGTGGTGAAGGCTGACAAGGGTGTCGGCCGCTGACTTTATTGCCGACGAGAAAAATTTGAAGATGGTTCTTTTTGAAGGCTGACATGTATGCTGCTCACCGACGCTCTGAACGGCATGAACTGTGGCCGCTGGAATGAACTACGGCCGTGGTGACAATATTTCAGTTTTCTATTCCTTTGCAAAAAAATCAGCCGGCCGGAAGAAACGCACGGCCAACGCAACACATAGAAAGGGTCGGACACCGTCACTTCGTCCAAAACAAATTTCCGTTCGGGGTCGTTGGAATTGGCCTAACCAAAAAACAGCTTCGCCAGCGGCTAGTGTGCACTCTCGAGTCGAGCATATGGACTATGGAGCGCCCATCCCAGTACAACGCCGCCCGAGGAATGTACCGGAGGAGCAGCGCTCCGTGAAACCATGCCCATGCATGCCAGGACGCACCGCAAGGCTCCAATCCTCTCTACTCCCTTTTCCCCCGCTGTGCGTGGTGCGTGGCGGCCTCGTGTCCGGAGCGGACTAGTCGCGGCATTTGGGCGATGGATCGACCGACCGACCCAGCCATTAACTGCTAGAGGCCATGCATTCCATTTTGATATGGTACGACTTCCCATGAAATCTTGGAGCATCTGCTGCTGCTATATATCTCTTCCGCGACACCGGCCGGCCTCGCTGCTGCGGTGCACGCAGGACCAATGCCCATCACTTTCGCCCGTGTACTCATTTCCAAGGTGCAGTAGATCATTCGTGGCCCGGACCAAGATAACGGAAACCACTCACGGGTTGCCAGAGTGGCAGAGGTACCCGTCAAAAGCTGCCCGCTGTCGAAACATAGGAGCAAGGTTTTTTTTTCAAGGAAAGGAGATATTTCTAATGAACATTTCAACACCCCTTTATTAATTCGTGATCAACGCAACATCGTTTACATGTAGGGGCATGATGGCATTTGGTGCCTCAACAAACCAAGAGTTGGGGAGTGAATTTACATAGCCTAGCTAGTTCATCAGCAACATAATTTGCTTCTCTGTGACAATGTTCAAACCGAGCATGTGTCAAATCCCTCATCATATGAAAACAATCATTAGAATGGCAGTAGACAGTCCGGAAGAGATACCACCATCTTGCATTGCTGTCATTACGTCCATGCTATCAGAATTAATGATTAATCTTGTGCATCCAACAGAATTTGCCAAGTTTAGCCCAAACCGGGGAGCTAGGGCTTCTGCCATGAAAACGTCCAAGCAATCACTAGCTATATTCTTACTTGCTGCCAAAAAAAAATCCTAGAACCATCTCACACGACCACTCCCACTGTTCCCTGAAGCGAGTCAGCATCATACGAAGCATCTACAGAAGACCACGGAAGATCCGGGAAATGAGGATCGCCTATAGGCGACGGCTGACGCTGGCGCCTTGCTAGTCGCCGACGCCGCCGACGGACACTGACTCCCGGTTCTCTTGCCTTGGCTCATCCGACGCGGAGGAGGCGACGCACACGGGTGATGTCCCCGCCCTCGACAACTCTTCTCTAATGTCCTTTGCAGGTCGCCGGAGGAAAACAGACGAGGAATTGGCTGACGAGTTTTGGGCGGACATCGGCTACCCTACTCCACCATCTAGGGTATGGGAGAGACCGTCGGCTCGATGGGCAGGTGAGGTTTCTTGTGGTTGCAGGTCAGACAAGATCGGGGAGCCCTCGCTGGTCTCAGTGGAGGGCGCGGTGGTCTCCTCTTCAGATGTAATGGGCTCGAAGGAGACGTCGGCGGTGGTTGCCACTGCCCCCCCGTGGCGTCTCTGGGGTTCCTGGCCGGTCGAGGCCACTCATCAAGCCTTGGATTGGCCCGGTTCCTCCACCTCGATTGTCGCCGCCAAGAACAATCGGTGATCTCCTGCCGCGAGCATGTCTCGACGATGAGGGGACCTCGCCGGAGTTGCATGGGCCTGTGCTGTCTTTGGGCCAGCCCGGGCGGGCCGCCACGGCGTTCATAGCTTCTGATCTGCCACCTGCGGTAGCGCCAGGTCAGCAGACATATCCTGGGCGTCCGCTACGGATGGTCAATCTCGGCCGTTGGCTCGGACACAAGTGGAACAGGGCAGAGACAGGAGCGAACCCTAAGTTCAATCGCTCCTTCGCTGCTGTCGTTGCTACCCCAAAGATGACGCGCAGAGATCCTTCCGCGCCACCGGGCACCTCCACTGGCCAACAACTCCTTCCATCTTCAACTTCCCAGCACTCTTCTTCTCCGACGGGTGGCGCACCTGGCTTCGCTCCGGGTGTGTATCAGCCGGTACAGGTGGTGCAGCCGTACGCGCAGCAGCCGCCGATGCAGCAACTGTCGGCGCAACAGTCCTCGGCGTATCAGTTTCAGCAGTCGTTCTTCGCTACCCCGGGTCAGTTCTTGCAGTAGCAACCATTTTTACTTCAATCAACGGGCGGCTTCACACAGCAGCAGCAACAACCGGCAACGTTTCAACCATCGGCGAACAACTATGTGGAGCACTCCGGGACTCCTGTCGGGGTGCAGATGGCTGCCGGCTTCAGCGCCCACCCGCCGCATAACCCAGCCATCACCGGAGTCCATAACACTGCACGTCCTCGGAAACCTATGGGTGGCAAGGGCGGACGTCAAAAACCTCACCATGGAGCAGCTTTACCATCTGACACTACTCCTCATGCGGCGGCTCCTATGATGCCGCCCTTGGTACAGGTGCCCGCTCTGGCCTCTTCGTCTATGATGGCAGCGGGCTATGGGCAGAATGCTCCTATGATGAGCTCGATGCAACAACAACCTACACCTACATTCAACCTTCAGGGGTCGCCGAGGGCGCAACAAAGCCTAAGAAGGTGTGGTGTTCTAAGTGTCAATTTGCAGGGCACACATATGATGACTGCGAGACACAACAGTATTGTTTCATTTGCAACAAGACTAATCACCCGATGAACATGTGGCGCTGCCCTGCTCTCAAGATGCCGAAGCCGACGGCGATGCTGTATGGATATGGAACTGAAAATATGGCCTTCTTTCAGATGCCTGACAATGTCTGCAGGGAGAACCTTGCACCACAGGATTCACTGACGGCGTTGGTATCTATTTCTGGTAGCTCTATCACTCCCAGTATCGTGGAGGCAGAGGTTGCTAAGATTTCTCAGTACCAACAGCAATGGATGTGGGAGGCCATACCGCATGGCCAAGACGCTTTTCTCATGTCCTTCCCGAGTGAGGAAGTTCTACAGAGGGTGATTGGGTTTGCAGTTTTCATCAAGCCTCACAATGTCACTATCGAGTTTAAGCCTTGGAAGTCAGAGGAGATACCATACCGTTTCGAGCTAACACCTATTTGGGTGCACGTGCATGGGGTGCCTCATGCTCTCCGACACTTCTTGGGTCTTTGGGCGGTCAGCTTAGTGATTGGTGCTACTTGATGTTTATCTTCTCTGCTTGCGTCGGAGAGGAATTGTTCGTATCCAGGTAGCGGTGCTCAACCTTGATGCTTTCAAAAGGAGCACAATTGATTCTCTCTCTTCCGATGTGGTTGTTCAAGGGAAAAGTTATGAGTTCCGGTACAGTTTTGAAAAATCAGACTTCCGTGTTGATAGTGATTTTGTGCCTAGAGTCTGGGAGCACAGCGATGATCCAGGGAGCGACAAGGGGCATGATAGGGAGGATACAGTGAGGACTAATGATCCAAGCAAGAGGTCCAAATCCACTTCATCATCCAACAACACCTCGGCCTCTCCTACCTCGGGCGGAGTTGTACCCATGCAGATGGCCATTGCTGTCACATCGCCGAACCCTCATCGAGGCTTACCTGCCAAGGCTGCTTCTTCGTCATTAATGGGATCTTCTTCGTTGGTGTCGGCTACTTCGTCTAACGCTGCACCTCCTCTGACGTTGGCGCCCCAGTCCTCGACGCCACCATCACCGACTCACTGGTCGGCGCCGCCGCACCTCGACGAGGGGTGTCACGTGTGTCCCATACCGGAGGGGATGGCAACCGCGGTGGTGAATGCAAGCGCTCCATCGCCACCACCTGTCTCTCCGACTCGACGGGGAGTGATCTTCTCCCCGTCCATTCATGATGGCCAGGAGTCTGCCAGGGCAGAACTTCGTGCGTTATCACCTACACCTCCATCACCGGGGGGGGGGGGGGGGGGGTCGGCTTCCGGACCCGAGGAGGCAGAGGAACAACCCCTGCGATCTTCTTCTTCATCACCGCAACAGTCTACTCCGCCTCTCAGAGTCGCCGGGACGGGCCCGACGGCCGATATTACTCCTTCACCGCTGAGGCGCAGCGGGCGTCATGACGTCGGGACTGACGGTTCAGCATCCACCGACGAGGACTCTATGGTGAAGGCCATGCGTAGGATGGCTGCCCGCAACCTCGACTTCGAAGGTACACCCTCTCGCAAATCTTTTATGTCTTTTGATAAATCCAAAGTATCTTCAAATATCACTAGACTTGGAGTGTCAGTAGGACATAATGAGAAAGAGATAGACTTTTCGGTTAAGGCCCTTAAACAAGTGGAGTTCAACCGATTTACGGTTGCTCCTAAGTTGTCGAGCTTTGTTAACCCTCTCGTGTCAGATGAGGAGGATGAGGATGCTGATGCCAATCATGAAGGCAAGCTTCTCTCTCATTTGGTTAAAGACACGACTGAAGTAGACCTTGACGATACTGTACGCGACACTACGCTTTGTGAGCTTGTCGCGTCGGTGCTAAGAATAAGTCTAACTCAGGAAAGAAAAGAGGGCGCTCTTCTAAGAAGGCAAAGGTCTCTAAACAAAAAAAATGGTTTAGCATGAGAGGCATGTTTTGGAATAGCATAGGTCTAGGTGACTTGGCTAAACATAAACACATTGCCGATTGTGTAAAGGATCATGCGTTGGACTTTGTGGCTATCACTGAGGTGGGCAAACGTGACTTTCCAACACGTGATCTGGACCACTTTTCATGTGGTTTGGATTATGAATGGCACGTCTTACCGCCGACCAGGAGGTCCAGTGGAATATTGCTAGGTATTAACTCTACGTACTTGCAACTATTGTCCACGTCAAAGGGGAAGTATCATATCAAATTCGACCTTCGAAACAAGTCCAACAACTTCCTTTGGAGCCTGGTAGCTGTATATGGCGCCGCTCAAGAGGAGTTTAAGTCTGCATTTCTAAAGGAACTTGTTAATACTTGTCAAGACAATCCCCAACCCATGTTAATTGGGGGGGGGGGGTTTAATATCCTTTGATATCAGCAGGAAAAAAATCAATGACCGGTTTGATACAAGGTGGCCTTTCATCTTTAATGCTGTTATTGACAGTCTAGATCCGAGGGAGATCACGATTTCTGGTCGTCAGTATACCTGGGCCAATAACCGATCGGTGCCAACCTTTGAAAAACTTGACCGGGTGCTCGTTACCACCGACTAGGAATATAAATATCCCCTAGCCTCGGTTCGGGCATTAGAAAGAACTGAGGCCTTATCGGATCACGCTCCATTTGTAACACCCACGATGCGGCTATATCTCCCACGTGTCGGAGCACGACTTAGAGGCATAACCGCATAGTAGGCATGTCGCAAGAGGGGTAATCTTTACACATGCCAATGTACTGAATAAGAAAGGGATAAAGAGTTGGCTTACAATCGCCACTTCACACAATACATAAATATATCATTACATCATCCAGAATACAATCAAGGTCCGACTATGGAACCAAAATAAAGAAAGACCACCCCAAATGCTAGATCCCCGATCGACCCGACTGGGCTCCGCTACTGATCAACTGGAAATGAAACAACACAACGAACACGATCTTCATTGAGCTCCCACTTGAGCTCAGTTGCATCACCTGCACTGTTATTATCGGCACCTGCAACTGTTTGGAAGTATCTGTGAGCCACGGGGACTCATCAATCTCACACCCGCGCAATCAAGACTATTTAAGCTTCAGGTAGGAAAGGGGTAGTGAGGTGGAGCTGCAGCAAGCACTAGCATATATGGTGGCTAACATACGCAAATAAGAGCAAGAAGAGAAGCAAAGCACGGTCGTGAACTAGAAGTGATCCTGAAACTACTTACGTTCAAGCATAACACAAGAACCGTGTTCACTTCCCGGACTCCGCCGAAAAGAGACCATCACGGCTACACACGCCGTTTGATGCATTTTAATTAAGTTAAGTGTGAAGTTCTGTACAACTGGATATTAACAAATTCTCATCTGCCCATAACCGCGGGCACGACTTTTGAAAGTTCAAAACCCTGAAGGGGTGTCCCAACTTAGCCCATCACAAGCTCTCACGGTCAACGGCGGATATTCCTTCTCCCAGGACGACCCGATCAGACTCGGAATCCCGGCTACAAGACATTTCGACAATGGTAAAACAAGACCAGCAAAGCCGCCCGAATGTGCCGACAAATCCCGATAGGAGCTGCACATATCTCGTTCTCAGGGCACACCGGATGAGCAGTCCATACAACTAAAACCAACCCTCAAGTTTCCCCTAGGTGGCACTGCAAGGGGATCTAGTTTGGACCAACACTCAGAGGAGCACTGGCCCGAGGGGGGGGTTAAAATAAAGATGACCCTCGGGCTCCGGAAACCCGAGGGAAAAAGGCTTAGGTGGAAAATGGTAAAACCAAGGTTGTGCCTTGCTGGAGGAGTTTTATTCAAGGCGAACTCTCAAGGGGTTCCCATTATAACCCAACCGCGTAAGGAACGCAAAATCAAGGAACATAACACCGGTATGACGGAAACTAGGGTGGCAAGAGTGGAACAAAACACTAGGCATAAGGCCGAGCCTTCCACCCTTTACCAAGTATATAGATGCATTAAAGTAAACAAGATATAATAATAATGATATCCCAGACGGTATCCATGTTCCAACATGCAACAAACTTCATCTTCACTTGCAACTAGCAACGCTATAAGAGGGGCTGAGCAAAGCGGTAACATAGCCAAACAACGGTTTGCTAGGAAAGGTGGGTTAGAGGCTTGGCATGGCAATATGGGAGGCATGATAAAGCATGTGGTAGGTATCGCGGCATAGCAATAGAGCGAGCAACTAGCAAGCAAAGATAGAAGTGATTTCGAGGGTATGGTCATCTTGCCTAAGATCCCGCAAGGAAGAAGAACGAGTCCATGAAGAAGACAAACGGACATAGTCGAATGGATCCTCACAACTCCGTGGAACCGAAGCTAACGAGAGAAGCAACCCGGAAAGAAGCAGGCAACATAGTAAACAACCATCACATAAACATGGCATGATGCACAACCAAGTATGATGCATGTCCGGTTTAATGATACATGGCATGGCATGGCAAAGTGCACAAACAATCCTACAAATTAAGTGGAGCTCAATATGCAACTCCATTGCATATTGACGAAACACCACGTCAATTATTTAGTTCCTCTCGTTTATGTACTCAACAATATTAAATGTTGGTTAGCATGGCAAGAGGTGAGGAAAATGAAAACTACCTATCTAGGAAAGTTTAAATGAGGCCGGAACAACAAACAACAAGTCCGGAAACTCCTCATGTGCATATTTTTAGGTTTGGTACTGTTCTGCCCTAAACCAAATTTTAGAGTTATTAAACATGCTAGATGAGTGCACCATGTTAAACTAGGCATTTTTCCACCCCATTTACATATAAAGTTTATTAAAAACCGAGTTACGGTTATGAATTAAAGCATTTTAGCATGACATTTAAGCAAATTTAATCAAACAACATTTTAAACATTTTTAACATAGATGAAAGTTGCAAATTATGAAACTAGATAAAATTCTAAGCATTTTACATATAAAGTTTGTTTTAAACCGATGCACGGTTAATTAGTTAGGATATGCATGAAGTTTAGGGGCTAAACTGCAAAACTGCAATTCCCTGGTTAATTAGGAAAATTATTCTATGGAAAAAACACGAAACGGGCCAAAATTGACTAGCCCAACAGCAGGAAAAAAAGGTGGGGCGCTGGGGGTGTGGCCTCACCCAGTGGGCTGAGGCCCAGATCTATGGAGGAGGCTGCCTGGCAGGGCACGCTGGGCCTGATCTGGAGGCCAGCAGGCGACCCACGCGCGAGACGGGCGCAGTCAACCCGCGGTCGAGCGCTGTGGCACGCTGCTCGACCTAAAGCAGGGGATGCAGGGCGACGATGGTGCTGGCGGTCTCCGGTGGGGCGGCGCGGCGATCTGGAGACGGGGATGCAAGGCCTTGGCGCGGCTACGATGCAGGAAGCAGCAGGCAAAGCGGCTCCATGGACTTGGCGGGGCGACGGTTCAACGCGGGGTTGAGCGGCGCTCGATGCAGAGGCGATGCAGCGGCTGTGGCAGGCGCGAGGTTCAGCAGCGGCGGGGCTTGGAACTGGCAGGACTCCGGTGACGCGAGAAGGCAAGGGAGGCCGGAGCTTGCCAAGTCCGACATCGGGGCGATGAACGGGCGGAGACCAAGCCGGTTCCCTGCGAGAGAGAGAGAGAGAGAGAAGAATGAGACCGAGAGGTACGGGGGAGCACAGGGAAGGGGAAGAAGAAGGGGGCAGTGGCGCTCATCTCGGATGAAGATCGCCTGCGGCTCACCGGACAAACAAGGGCGGCGGGGTTCGGCGCTAGTTTCGGAGACGAGCGGGACGAGGAAAAACACGGGCGATGGTCAGCGCAGCGAGCAGAGGTGCGGGATGAGCCGCTGGTTGACGCCGTCAATGGATCGGCGCGACAAGGAGCATACGGGGAGCAGCGCGAGGAGTGACTTGGTGCGGATGCGGCCCACGCGCACGGTCTACGACGCTGTTGTCTCGAGCGGGTGCTCGTTGTCTTCGACAGAGCAGAGCAGCGGTAGCAACAGGAGAGGCCGCGGGGCATGGCGCTGGACCTGTGGCCTCCGGCGGTGACGCTTGCAGGGAGGTCCAGTGACCTGGGAAACGGATCCGGGCAGCGAGGACGGCTTTAGGCGAGGAGGCGCTCGGGAAGGAGGCTGGTTGGGGAGAAGGAGCTCGGGTTCAGCGGGATCGAAGAGGGAAGGATTTGGTTGGCTGGTGTGAGAAAACGAGGAGGGGATGGATCCCGAGAGATATTTGGTGGAGTGGTGGCGGCGGCTGGCTGGGAGGATGGGACAAGACCCCTAGGATCTAGGGTTGGACCTAATATTTATAGCAGATGAAAAAGTTTAGGGCGGTTAGGTCCCTCCGATCATAATCGGACGGATGGGAAAAAAGTTAGGTAGCCCAAATAAGAAAAAGGAGATGTTTTATAGACGTTTGGGGATGATCCGGACCCAACGGTGACGACTGTCTGGGTCGGGTTCGGGACAGCTTTCGGACGCACGAGGGGGTCGATGCACTGTGCAAAGAGGGGTGAGGTGGTTATAACAATCGGACGGTTCCGGATGTGAGGAGGGTTAGGTTGGGTCTGGCGGTGAGTGGTAGTGGGCTATGCAGAAAGCCTTGGGCTGAGAGGAGAGGAAAGAAGGCAGCTCGGCAACCATTTCCGGAGACCGAAAACGTCCAACGTAAAGACCGACTATACTGCCGCTATAGTTAACCGTTGGGGCGTCAAACGGACTCCAAATGCGATGAAATTTGGCAGGCGGCCTACTGACAACATAACAACACCGCACGCCAACTTTCAACCCCTTTTGAGAACATTTTCCTGCCACTTATAAAATAATATTTCGGACATGCCGCGGGTGCGTGCAAGTGTGGTTGAGCTTAGAACGGACAACAGAGAGAACGAGGAGAACGGGATGGATGCAAGTTTTGAAAACATGATGATGCAATGCACATGAAGACATGATGAAATGCAACACGCAAGCAAATGACAAGGCAGCAACAACGAATAACTGGAAGACACATGGCGCATCGGTCTCGGGGCGTTACACCATTGCTCACCGATTTTGGACAACCAATCAAGTTCTAAGCATCACCAATTTAAATTCGAACCGGGATGGCTCACTAGAGAGGGATTTCATGACCTGGTTAAGAAAGTGTGGGCGCGTCAGCCTCGCGGTAACACACCCATTCAACGATGGAATAATCGAATTCGCGCATTGCATCGATTCCTTCATGGATGGGCCAAGCATAGTGCTGGCATCTATAAAAAAGAAAAAAATGTGACTATCTACCTTAATTAATTCCATTGATAAAATAGTGGAGGTGAGGCCTCTGTCTGCAGGTGAGATTGAGGAAAAAAGCAATCTAAATGAGCAGATAGCCCGCCTACTACGCGAGGAAGAGATTAAATGGTACCAACATTGCAAGGCGGATTGCTTGTGCAAGGTGATGATAATATGAAATACTTTCAAATGCTTGCCAATGGCATACATAGAAAGAAACGCATATCCGCCCTTGACCAGGAGGAAGGCTGAATTGAGGGGGACGTACCTCTTAGAACTTTTATTACTAAGTATTACAAAGAGCTTTTTGGACCTTCAGCTGAATCAAATTTTCAGTTGGATGAATCCATTACTCATGACATTTCTCAAGTTATGGAAGCGGAAAATGAATTCCTAACCTCCCCGTTCTCCGAGGAGGAAATTCGAACCGTGATTTTTCAAATGGAACACAACAAGGCTTCGGGTCTGGATGGCTTTCCCGCAGGGTTCTATCAATGTTTTTGGGACGTCACTAAGGCAGACTTGGTTCAGTTGTTTAACCAACTGCATGCTGAAGACCTTGACATTTCTCGTTTAAAATTTGGGGAAACTATCTTATTGACTAAGATTAAGGAGGCTAGTTGTATTCAACAATATCGACCGATTTGCCTTCTGAATATAAGTTTTAAAATCTTTACGAAGGTCGCAACTAATCGGTTGAACGGGGTGGCTGACCATGTCGTAAAACCCACTCAAACAACATTTATGCAAGGCCGCAACATATTAGATGGAGTGGTCATCTTGCACGAAACTGTACATGAGCTTCACTGAAAAAAGTTGAATGGTGTCATTCTTAAAATAGATTTTGAAAAAGCCTATGATGATGTTAAGTGGCCCTTTCTGTTGCAAACTTTGCGCATGAAGGGGTTTTCCAAAAAATGGTGTCGTTGGGTAGAGAACTTTGTCTCTGGAGGTAGTGTGGCCATAAAAGTTAATGATGATGTTGGCAACTATTTTCAGACAAGGAAGGGGCTTCGCCAAGGGGACCTCGCTTCTCCTATTTTGTTTAACATTGCAGCCGACATGCTAGCTACCCTTGTTGAGCGGGCTAAGCTGGACGGTCAAATTAGTGGTGTCATTCCACACTTGGTAGAAGATGCTCTATCTATTCTACAATATGAGGATAACACTATTCTATTCATGGATCATGATCTAGATAAGGCAAGAAATCTCAAGTTGCTCTTACGTGCTTTTGAGGAACTTTCTGGTCTCAAAATTAATTTTCATAAGAGCAAACTTTTTTGCTTTGGCGATGCTGCAGAATCAGCACCTGAGTATGCTGAGATTTTTGGATGCCAGCTTGGGCAGTTTCCGATTCGATATCTGGGTATTCTCGTACACTATCGGCACTTAACTATCGCTGAGTGGAAGCATGTGGAAGAGAGACTTGAGAAACGCTTAGCCAGTTGGAAGACCAAGCTCTTGTCTTATGGGGGACGATTGATCTTGATCAATTCAGTCCTAAGAAACATGGTTTTATATATGTTGTCATTCTTCCACCTACCGAAAGGGGTTCTCCAGCGACTAGACTACTTTAGATCCAGATTTTTTGGCAATGCGATAACGAATCCAAGAAATATCGACTGGCTAGGTGGAGCGTATTATGCATACCTAAAAGTCAAGGGGGGCTGGGAATCCAAGACCTTGAGATTAAAAACATTGCTCTTCTCAGCAAGTGGGTTTACAAACTACTCACTGAGAATGGAGTATGACAGGAAATCATTCACAACAAGCATGTGGGATCCAATGCCATTTCTCAAGTTCATTAGAAACCTGGGGATTCGCACTTCTGGAGTGGTCTGATGAAGGCCAAGGAATTATTTTTCCAATTTGGGACCTTCTCAATTAGGGACGATTCTCAGGTTCGATTCTGGGAATACATCTGGCTAGGGAACAACCCACTAATGGTGCAATATCCGAGCTTGTACAAGATTGTTAGACATAAATTCGTCATGATCAAACAAGTTTTAGGACAACAAAACCCTAATATTTCTTTCTGTAGGGACCATTTTGGCCCTCGCCTGGCAGCATGGAATGAATTGCTCACTCGCCTGGAGGACATTCAACTGTCAGGTGAGCTGGACATTTTTCGAAGGAACTTGCATCAGAATGGCAAATTTTCAGTCAAATCCATGTATGATGCAATGGTTCATTATGATGTTCCAGTTGATAACAGGAAATTGTGGAAGCTCAAAATCCCTCTAAGAGTGAAGATTTTCCTTTGGTTTCTTAATAGAGGAGTCATTCTAACTAGAGATAATCTGGCACGACGAAACTGGCATGGTTCCAAGACATGTGTCTTTTGCCAACATGACGAATCTATTAAACACTTACTTTTTGAGTGCAAGTTCGCTCGGGTAGTTTGGGCCATAGTTCAAGTAGCTTCGAATCTATACCCACCACGTAGTGCACGGAACATGTTCGACAACTGGTTGCGGGGTATTGAT
This sequence comes from Triticum urartu, assembly GCF_003073215.2. Lineage (NCBI taxonomy): Eukaryota > Viridiplantae > Streptophyta > Magnoliopsida > Poales > Poaceae > Triticum > Triticum urartu. Next base: position 442,579,604 of record NC_053024.1, on the reverse strand, counting down.
AAACAATTTTCTGCACATATTCTTGTGGGAGCGGCGGCCTTATGCTGGGCACTGTGGCTTACCAGGAATATGTGATTTTTAATAACAAATGTGTCTCATCTCCTATGCAGGTTATTCATGTGTATACACGATGGCTTCGTACTTGGTCTATCCTACAGAGGCTGGAGGACAGGGACCTTTTTATCATGGCATCTACACGGCTGGAGCGTACGGCCAGGGAGGTTTTCTACCCCCATGGATGGAGGTGTGACCAATGGGTAGGATCTGCCACTCCTTAGGCTGGACATGTTTTATTTGATTGGCATTGTATTGAATTATTTTTTGGTTTTAGGGTCCTCTGGACTTTTTTGGCTGTGTGCATCTAGCTATGCAGAGGCTGGGCTTTCTTTCAATGCGATTGTATCACCTCGATATATCATTCAATGAAATGTCCTTTATCGAAAAACATTTAGCTTAATATATCCCGACGGTGGTCTGGACCAAGGATTCCTTTTCACTTTCGCCGACCTAGTTGCAGCGGTGGAGAAATTTTCAGCCAGCGCTAGAATTGATAAGATGATTTGTGCCGGTTGTTGTATTGGTTCTCCGTGAACCAATTTTCTCCTTTCCCACCACAGATACCAACACGTAATAGCAATAGTCACAACTCCTTTCCCTTGACCCAGTACCTCAGCCTCATTTGCAGGGAGAGACAAAATATACTCGAGCACTGCTTCTCCAACCTGATCAGCAGAGCACCCCGATCAATGATAGTCTTGAGACCCAGCCTCTTCCACACTAGCTATTTTTTTAGAAAAGGAGGATGACCCCTGGCCTCTGCATCTGGGAGATGCATGCGGCCATTTTATTGATTATTCTCGAGGACCTTACAAAGTAGTACAACAATATGACTGAATCCGCCATCTTGGCAACATCTACCGCTACTCCTATCCATATGATGAAGGGGGTGCAAGCTGGGCCAAATACCCAGACCTCTCACCTAAGCCTAACATCTAAAGCCGGAGGCCCCGACCGAGCCACATACCGGGTCCGGGGCACAATCCGGTTCGACGCACTCACATGTGTCATCGCTGCCATCTCCCACTGGTCCATCTTCAAGCAGATTGAGGTGCCAACCTTGGCAGGTACCTCTGCCATCGACGCCACCATGATGCCAGACGATGACGAAGACCATCTACGCTAGTCCATCTCCAAGCAGAAGTAACGCTACCACAGGACGAAGACCGACGGAGAATAGGTGAAACGCCGCACACATTGCCGCCACCAAACACCTCACACGCACCGCAAGGCGCCCACCATGCTTCCGGGAACCCCAGGCGATGCCTTCAAGAAGGAGCGCTGAGGGTACGACGCCGTCGCCCACAAGGGGAACTAGAGCTTTCGCCCAAAGGAAGATCACAATGAAAGATGGGAGAGGACCTCGACAAGGCCTCCAAGAAGGGGACCGACGCCTAGCAAAGGCGCCGCCATTGTCGTGGCCTCCGCCGACGACCAAGGGTTTCCCCCGGTCCCGCCCCATCCCATCCACCTGGCCAAAGACCTAGCCAGGGGAGCGCACGCAACCAGAGAAGGCGTTGGACTTCATCGAAGCAGGCACGCCGGGTGATGGGGCACCCCGACCCATTGTAGTAGACGTCCACCGAGACCTCGCCGCCCGCACGACCGAAGTTGCGGACCACCAGCACCCACAACCGTCGTCCACACTAGCTATGCTTTGCTGCACTGAAATAACATATATTTCACACTATCCGGACCTTCACATGTAGGGCATTTCATAGTAATTTTCATATGCCTGTCCGCTAGAGTAACACAACAGGGGAGCATAATGTGCAAGGTTCTGCACAGAAAGATCCTGACTTTTGGTGGGCAGGGAAGTTTCATATGAACTCCCATATTGGGTTTGAGGCATCAATACTTGGCATATACCCGATGGAAAAACTTGGCTTCGTATTGATTTTTCCACGCTTCCATATAGGCCGATTTCACTGAGAATCTGTCATGTTTGGATGGGTGCCAGGCAATGAAATCAGATATACCAAAGGAAGGCAGAGGAATGTTTAGTATACGATGGACTTCCACCGACCAGAAACTTCACTCTACAAGTTTAACATCCCATTGCCCCATAGTACAACCAATTAAGTCAGAAGCCTTGGACAACAGTTGATTCCCTCGCATAGTAACTAGACGCCTGGTAGATGATTGGGATATCCACTCTTCAACCACATATTGACTTTCTGACCATTGATACGTCTACAACGTATCTATAATTTATGAAGTATTTATATCAATTATATATGGTTTTGGTGCACTTTTATATTATTTTTATGGACTAACATATTAATCCATTGCCCAGTGGCAGTTCCTGTTTTTTGTTTCGCAAAAAAGCATATCTAAGAAGGTCCAAACGCGATGAAAATTTATGATGACTTTTTATGGACCGAGAAGGACCCTAGAAGCCTCGGGAGGCAACCATAAGAGGGACGAGGGGCCTACAGGCCACCATGGCACGCCTCGAGGGATAGGGCGCCCCTTGGCTTGTGGGGTCCTCTTGCACTCATTTGGCATGAATCCAACATTGAAAAATCCTATAAATAGAGAAATCCTCACAGAGAAACCTAGAATAATTACTTCGCCAGGGGGAAACCATTGGGGAGTCCATCTTCATCAAACTTGCTGCCTCCATGGTGATGTGTGAGTAGTTCATCCTCGAGGTTGGGGGTTTGTACAAATAGCCATGTATTTGATCTCTCTCTCTCTGTCTTGTTCTTGATTTGACAAGATCTTGATGTATCATGAGCTTTATCAGTATAGTTGGATATTGTGATTTTCACCTCCCTCTTATTTCCGTGGTGAATTGAGTCTTGCACTTTGATGTTTGTTTATGTTGGATTGAATATTTTGGATTTGATCACTTGATGCTTGTCCTAACTTGCGGATATCCATGGTGACATTGGGGTGTTCTGGGTGACATAAATGTTAATTGATATGTTTCATATGGTGTTGTGATACTTCTCCATTGTATCTATAATTTTTTACTGTTTCATGCCAATATTCTGCAACTTTCATATACTTTTGGCAATATTTTATATTATTTTTGGGACTAACATATTGATCCAGTGCTAGTTCTTATTTGTTGCATATTTTTGTTTCACAAAATACCCATATCAAACAAAGTCCAAATGCAATAAAAACTTACGGAGAATTATTTTGGAATATATGTAATTTTTGAGAAAAAGAATCAATGGGAGACGATGCCCCAAGGGGCGCGCCCCCTACCCCAGGCGCACCTGGCAGGCTTGTGGTGCCCCTGCAAGGCGGCTGGTGCCATTCTTTCGCCGCAAGAAATATAATACCCGGAAGAAAATCATGTTAAAATTTCAGCCCAATCAGAGTGATGGATCTCTGGGAATTTAAGAAATGGCGAAGGGCCAGAAAACAGGAACTCAAAATAGAAGAGAAGCAGAGAGAGAGAGAGAGAGAGATCCAATCTCGGAGGGGCTCCCACCCCTCCGCAGCCATGGCGACCATGAAACAGAGGGGGAACTCTCCTCCCATCTAGGGGGAGGCCAAGGAAGAAGAAGGAGGGGGCTCTCTCCTGGTGGTGCCGGAACATAGTCGGGGCAACCATCGTGACGACGATCTACACCAACAACCTCACCGTTGTCATCACCAACTCTCTCCCTCTCTATGCAGCGGTGTAACACCTCTTCTTTCCACTGTAATCTCTACTTAAATATGGTGCTTAATGCTATATATTAGTACCCAATGATATGTGGCTGTCCTATGATGTTTGAGTAGATTCGTTTTGTCCTATGGGTTGATTGATGACCATGATTGGTTTGAGTTGTGTGTTTTATTTTGGTGTTGTCCTATGGTGCCCTCCGTGTCGTGCAAGCATGTGGGATTACTATTGTAGGGTGTTGCAATACATTCATAATCCGCTTATAGTGGGTGGCTAGAGTGACAGAAGCTTACGCCCGAGTAAGAGTAAAGTGGACTTGATACTTAATGCTATGGTTGGGTTTTACCTTAATGATCTTTGGTAGTTGCAGATGCTTGCTAGAGTTCCAATTATAAGTGCATATGATCCCAGTACGAAAATTATGTTAGCTCATGCCTCTTCCTCATATAAAATTGCAATCATGATTACCGATCTAGTTATCGATTGCCTAGGGACAAAATCCTTCTCTGTGTTACAAAAAACTTTCTACCAAACAAGTAACTTATATTATCTGACAAATTACTCATAGTTTAATTCTCGCTAAGTACATCTAGTTTGATCCCTGCAAACTTAACCCTACACCTACAAAATAGTTTCATACTTGTTCTAGGTAAAGAGAACGTTAAGTGTGTGTAGAGTTGTATCGGTGGTCGATAGAACTTGAAGGGAATATAAATCCTACCTTTAGCTCCTTGTTGGGATCGACACTCTTATTTATCAAAAAAGCTACAATTGATCCCCTATACTTGTGGGTTATCATGTTGTCGTAGTACGATCTCTAGGGCTATTCATGACACTTTGGGATGGCTCAATAGATTGATTGGAAAAACGACTTTGAGGTGGTTTTGGTACCTACACGATTTCATCCTACTTTCTCCAATAGAAATAGAAACTTTGGAGTGATTCTTTGCTGCACTTTAAGGGATTATCATGAGATTCAATTATGTTAATGATGTTGAGAGATCGCAGTAGCGAAAGCATGAACCATATGCCTTATTTCTAAGCATTGAGACACCATTTTGCTCGCTTTTTGTTACTTGCTACCTTGTTGTTTTTAATTGTTAAGATTATAAAAAGCTATTTCTATGATCCATATTACACAACTATCATCACCTCTTTGCCAAACTAGTGCACCTATACAACTCATAGTTATATTGTGTGTGTTGGGGACAACAGAGACTCTTTCTATTTGATTGCTGGGTTGTTTGGGAGATACCACTTCATCCTACATCTCTCACGGATTGATAAATCTTAGGCCATCCACTTGAGGGAAATTTGATACTATCCTACAAAACTCTACACTTGAAGGCCCAACAGAGTCTACAAGAATGAAGTTCCATAGTAGACACCAACCTATTTCTGGCACCGTTGCGGGGGAGATGAGTGCTTGAAGGTACCTCTTTAGGTCTTGCAATATAATATTTTAGTTTCTTGTTTTTTTCACTAGTTTGGTTTTATATAAAAGAAAATTGTAGAAGTGAAGTTGCATCAAATTATTTATCTTTATGAAGTCTTTCTTGAAAATATGGATTCCGGTAATTCCTATGAAATGTTAAAAGAAGAATTTATGACAATGCTTGGTGTGAGTTCCTTGAATGTTAAGCATGATTGCAATGATATTAGTATGAATTCTTTTAGTTTCATGATGCTAATGATATGCAAGGCCATAAGCTTGAGGATGCTATGTTTGACGAAGATGATCTTTTTATTTCTCCTATTTTTTATGAGAAAGTTTGCTATCATGAAAACTTGTCTCCTATTTATGATGATTACAATGATGATGAAAATAGGTTTGGAAGAGTGTCAACTTTAGGTAATAATGATCACACTATTTAGAGGGTGTTGAATCTTATTTCAATAATTATGAAAGTGGATTTGGAGATATCATGACATTAAATGATTTTAGATCCACTACTTTGGAAGATGTCTTAGTTGATTATGACAACAAAGTTGCTATCTATGATCATTATTGTGATGACATGTATGCTATAAAGAGTAACGATAACCATGAAACTTGTCATCATGATTTTAATGTTCAATTGGGTTGTGTCAATCAAGTATGACATGATATCCAGTCATGTCTGGCGACAATTCCCACGGTTTTACTCCACTGATGTCTCATTTGCTCTTGTTCAGTGCCGCAAGAATGCATAGGCCTAGCATGTGAGGTGTGCCCTTGAAGAATTAGTTAGTAGTGATAGGCACCTGACAGAGTTGGGCAATTGTTTTTCCTAGCTCGGTCTCCCGGAGAACTACCTGGAAAGGAACCCAGAGGAGATTCGACAAGAACTTTTTTGGTTGCATGGAAGGTGGGATAGGATTGTTGAACTCAAGCATATGAATGCCCACATTATCGATAGGCCTTTACTTATTGAAAACCCAAGAATAAAATATCCACAGAAGAAATACGAGGACCACGCTAAGGTATTTGATATTGTTTCATTTTAGCTTGCACCTAGTTAGACCATATGGTCGTATGTAACTATGTTATTATTGTTGTTTCTAATTTTCAAAGGTACCCTGATGATGCGGAATAGGTGAACAATAATATCTTCAACTCTGGATGGGTGAAGTTTATCGGGAGCCCTATACCAGAGGTCAGCATACCGAGACAGAGTGCTGCATTAGCGAGAGGTGGTGCTAGCTCCAAGAAAGTGATTGAAGAAGATGATGATGGTTTTGTGCCAAGCAAACGAGCTCAGAACAGAGGCAAGGCACCTGTTGCATCTGAGAGGGGTGGCGGTGATACGTCTTCGTCGTGTCTGTAATTTTTGATTGTTTTATGCCAATATTCTACAACTTTCATATACTTTTGGCAACTTTATATATTATTTTTGGGACTAACATATTGATCCAGTGCCCAGTGCCAGTTCCAGTTTGTTGCATGTTTTTTGTTTCGCAGAATATCCATATCAAACGGAGTCCAAATGCGATAAAAACTTAAGGAGATTTTTTTGGAATATATGTGATTTTTCTAAAAAAAGAATCAATGTGAGACGATGCCTGAGGGGCCCACAAGCCCTAGGGGTGCGCCCCTACCCTGGGCGTGCCTGGAAGGCTTGTGGCCACCCCGTAAGGCCATTGGTGCCCTTCTTTCGCTGCAAGAAACATAGTCTCCGGATAAAAATCGTGTTAAAATGTCAGCCCAATCGGAGTTACGAATCTCCGAGAATTTAAGAAACGGTGAAAGGCCAGAATTGGGGAACGCAGAAACAGAAGGAAACAGAGAGAGAGAGAGAGAGAGAGAGAGAGATCCAATCTCGGAGGGGCTCTCGCCCCTCCACCACCATGGAGGCCATGGACTAGAGGGGAAACCCTTCTCCCATCTAGGGGGGAGGTCAAGGAACAAGAAGAAGGAGGGGGCTCCCTTCCCCTCTCTCCCGGTGGCGCTGAACGCCGCTAGGGCCATCATCGTGACGGTGATCTACACCAACAACTTCGCCGCCATCATCACCAACTCTCTCCCCCTCTATGCAGCGGTGTAACACCTCCTCTCCCCGCTGTAATCTCTACTTAAACATGGTGCTCAGCTCTATATATTTTGCTCAATGATGTATGGCTATCCTATGATGTTTGAGTAGATCCGTTCTGTCCTATGGGTTGATTGATGATCATGATTGGTATGAGTTGTATGTTTTATTATTGGTGCTGTCCTATTGTGCTCTCCATGTGGCGCAAGCATGAGGGATCCCCGCTGTAGGGTTTGCAATATGTTCATGATTCGCTTATGGTGGGTTGCCAGAGTGACAGAAGCTTAAACCCGAGTAACGGGGTTGTTTGCGTATGGGAGTACAGAGGGCTTGATACCTTATAATGCTATGGTTGGGTTTTACCTTAATGATCTTGCAGATGCTTGCTAGAGTTCCAATCATAAGTGCATATGATCCAAGTAGAGAAAGTATGTTAGCTTATGCCTCTCCCTCATATAAAATTGCAACAATGATTACCGGTCTAGTTATCGATTGCCTTAGGACAAATAACTTTCTTGTGACAAAAAGCTCTATAATAAAACTAACTTAGTTGTTTCTTCATCTAAACAACCCCTATCTTTTATTTACGTGCTCTTTATTATCTTGCAAACCTATCTTATCACACCTACAAAGTACTTCTAGTTTCATACTTACTAGCACATATGCCCGTGCGTTGCAACAGGGAAAATTGATGTTTTACACAAGCATAATGTCCCATAGCATCGGATTCATTATGAAGAACATGTTGCAACGCAGCATCGTCCTTCTACAACATAAAAAATATGTTGGAATGTAGTCGTGTTCATATTTTCTTTGCGGGGCGTAATGTCCCACTGATTTCATTTAAATGCAATCCTTTTTAATGGCATTTAAGTATGATCCTTTCATTAATTACCATGAAGTCCTCACCCATTTTAGTCGAGAATCAAATCCTTCCTTTTCTAATTTAGTAGCCCAGCACATTAAGGCCTATAGATCCTTCCTTTTAATTATCCTACCTTTTTACCTCAAATCATTCATGTAGAATTTATTAAGACCACAATTTTTCTAATAGTTATTCCACCGATTTACCCATAATCCTTTCTCTAATTAGCCACATCCGTATAAATATTATATTTAAGCCCATAATCCTTCCTTTATTAGCTCATTCACTTAATTAGCTCTCCCTAAACATGAGCCTTGGACCTCACCCTTCCCCATCTACAGGAACGAAGGGCGACTTGTGCGAACCCCGGGCTCTCCACCTCGCCGTTGCCGAATCGGCGGCTCCCTCGCCCTCCGCCGGACGCTCCGGCGGCGGGAGGATGGGGAAGGCCTGATTTGCAAGGTGTACATAGTGTAGGCGTGCCTAGGGAGCCACCCGGTGGCATCATGGAGGCGTCGGTGCAACTGGATCGGCTTTTTGCAGGTGTTGGTCTCCCCTTCGACGGCGAAGTTTTGCTGGAGCTCCACGGTGGACCAGCTCCTTTCTTCGTGCTCACTGCTCGGTGGAGAGGCCGTGCACGGTTCCCCTGTGCCGGAGATCGAGGGATGGCGATTCCGGTGGTTGATGATCTGGAGAAGGAAGGCGATGTTGAGCGGTGCGACGATGACGACGGTCATGGGTGTAGGTCCTCAGGGACCGTTGATCGGAAATTTCCCGTTCGCCCGGGGGCTACTTCGATCCAAGGCATCAGCGAGTAGCGGTGAACGGCGCATCACCGGCTCGTCCACGGCGCCGGCGTAGTCGGGTTGCAGAGGGGCTTGGTTGTAATTTCCTTTTCTGTGTGGACCTTTCAGTAATTTGGCCATTTTAATATCAACTCCTTTTCTCACAAAAAATAAATAAAGAAACATGATGACTGCCACTCGTATATTTAGAGTGAGTTGGGATTAGTAAATATGAAAGGTGCATAAGTCGTTGGTTGTTACATCTAAGAGATAGACGGGAGGTCTTGTGTTCAATTCCCACAATGTTGATTTATTTTGACCCAATTATTTTTCACGGTCTCTTTATGAAAGCCCATAAAAGGCCCATCAACATACAAGTAACTGGCCCAGATCGCTTAACGTGTGTAAACCAAACGTAAAGGACTAAACCAAACCAAGAATACCTATTCCCTTTAATAGTAGGTATAGATTCTAGGTAAAGCGAACGTTAAGCGTGCATAGAGTTGTATCAATGGTCGATAGAACTTGAGGGAATATTTGTTCTACCTTTAGCTCCTCTTTGGGTTCGACACTCTTACTTATCGAGAAAGGCTATAATTGATCGCCTATACTTGTGGGTTATCAAGACTTTTTTTCTGGCACCGTTGCTGGGGAGCAACAGCGTGGGGTGAATATTCTCGTGTGTGCTTGTTTGCTTTATCACTAAGTAGATTTTATTTTCTATTCTAAGTTGTTTTATATCTTTAGTTATGGATATGGAACATGAAATACCAAAAAAATTAGGTGTACTTGCTACTCATGGAGAAGGGGAACCTCCTAAAACCCGCAATGCTCGTTATGTGAAAAATATTAAACACTACTTTGATAATCCTGAGAAAACCCCATTCAACTTCATAATGGGAGACACATTGGATCAACGTGAGTACTTTAGGGATTATCGCTTAACTCAAAAAGGGAAACTCTTATGGGATCAAATTCATATGTTGCATTGGTATGCTTGGAATTTATGCTTGAGATATGATTATACTTGTTGCTCTAGGATGAACACTCCACACCTTCGCTTTTCATGTAAATTTAATGATAATGAAACCTTGGCTTCTTATGCTAATGGCATATATGATTACTATGATGTGGAACGAATAGAAGAATTCGTTGCTTTTAAGGGTGCTTACAAAATTGAATCTTTGTTTGAAAAGTGTGAAAATTATGATGATGTTGTTTACGGACCTGGAAATTTTGCTATACTTAAATATTGCTATGAGAATTATGAATATAATGCCGATATTGATGAGTTTATTGAGAAAGTCTCCGATGTCCAAAAAGAGACTAATATTTTGCAGGAATCTATGGAAGAAGAAATTGATGACACTGTGAGCTCATTGGATGAAAAAGATGAGGAGGTGAGCGAAGAAAAAAAGGAGGAAGAGAGGATTGATCACCCGTCACTGGTACAACGATGTGCTATACAAACGGTTTTTAACCCCTTTCCACGATAGCATTTGGAACCGTTGCCAAGTGAGTGTCGGCGATAGGGGGGGTCCTTCCCACACGACCCAGAAACCGTCGGGGATAGGCCCTCCTGGGACACCAAATGAGCTCATGTGCGATCGGGCGAGGCATCGAAACCCAATTATTTCCGTAGGTGTGTACATCCCACACGGTGAATCCTGGAAAATCATTTCCGTAGGTATGTACATCCCACACGGTGAATCCCAGAAAATCATTTCCGTAGGTATGTACATCCCACACGGTGAATCCTTAAAAAACATTTCCGTAGGTATGTATATCACACACAGTTCTTTGTGTGGAATCATTTGTGCAAGGTGGCCTAACGCAAACAGTTCACTACCGGAAGCCGTGTGTGATTGTTAGTGGATCAAACACGCCTACTTTCTAGAAACCGTGCGGGTTGTTTGAGTTCATCGCCCACGGTGCTGTCTGAGTAACCGTCTGCAATAGAAAACCCCAATAAGTAGGGTAATTATCCTATTATTGATAATCCATGTACTAATCAAACTGATATTTCTTATAAAACACGCCAGATATTTCATATTTGTATAAAAGCCACCAGGATTTCATAATCGAATTACATCAGATAGCTTCGGCACTCAGTTACGCCATTACACAACAGCACTAAGTTTCACATGCAGCATCAAAAACCTTTGGAAAGTAGCAACACACACGGTAAATAGACAGATGAATCTCACGTGGGAAACTACAGAAGCGAAAGGAAAATATTGAGCCTTCAGTGATGTTGAATGTCTTTGCAACTTTAGGCCAGTGGCTATGGATAATTGCCCGCCCAAACTTCATCCTCTTCAGCAAGACTTCAATATTGTACCATGGGTATTGAATGAATACCTTCCTCGCCTCTTGACCATGCAGGTGGTTTGAGAGGTAATCATCGATGAACTGCTTTGAAAAGTACTGAAAACAAAGCTATGCATAAATCGTTGTTGTAAATTTTGAAATGGCACAAGGGGTAAAAACAAGGTAAAAGAGTCGGTACCATCCTATAGTTGACTGATGTCTTCTTCATTGTGTAAACAAAGATCTTGTTGTTATTCGCTGCAAGTTTCTTCATCCTAACAATCTTTCTGAGTTTCTTGACTTGACTGATATTCATGAACATCTCATTTCCCCATATGCAAAATGGGTCGAACTGTGGGTCTAAGCCTCTGACAGCAGGACCTACATGTACAAGACCAAATTGTAAGAAACCTAAATATTAGAATGATCCCTGCAACTGCACAATAATGTGCTATTAGCCAAAGGACCCTGCTTGAACAAACCTCGATGGTAAACCACATTGTTTCCCAGCAACACACATAAGGAAGATCTTGATCAGGTTAACTAAGAGTTGCGTACTATCAGTAGAATATGTATTGAGTACAGCCAAATTCGATTGGTGTCACATGCATAACAATACAAAATTGTACCCAAAACAAATGAAAATCAAATTGTAGAATTGAAACAAACAGTTAAATGGATAGTAGACCAAATGAACCAAAATAGTTAACTGAGCATGACATTTCAGAATAGAAACATGTACTGGAAGATAAGATAGTTAACGAAACAAAGAATGCTTGAGAACAATACTACGAAATGTAGCAATTGTTCGACCAAAGTGTTAACTGAACATTACATTTCAGAGGACCAAACTATTAACTGAACATTACATTTCAGAGGACCAAACTGTTAACTGAACATCAGATTGCGTATTAATATTATGAAGGACAAATCACTAGAAGGCACTAGTGGTGGCCTCGAGAAAACAATACGAAATGTATTTTAAAGTAGACAACCGTGTGGCGGCGTCGATGGTGGCCTCGAAGACGAGGTGCTCCTCCAAGATCTGGAGGTCGACCCGCATGGCAGCCATAGCGACCTCATGCACGCGTGCGGCCGCATGCTACTGAGCTCCATGTTATACTGCGTGCAAAATGGCTATGGGCGGCGCTTAATTGGAGGAGGGGGCAGTGATTTCGGTGGAAGGTGTAACACCCCGGATGTAACTTTCCATAATTGTAACTCCAACTCTTGCCATTTCCGGCTATGTGATACGATATTTCCTTCGTGGTTGGGTTTTGTCAAACGTTTTGCATTTTGTTCATGTCATGCATTTCATCTCATGTCATCATGTGCATCTCATTTGCATTCGTGTTCGTCTCATGCGTCCGGTCATTTTCCCTATTGTCCATTTCGCGATCCGACACTCCCACATGCACCCGTTGCGCCCCTCAAATCTCGTTTCGTGAGCGGGAGAAAAACGTTCTCGGAATGGGTCGAGATTTGTCGAGTGGCCTTGGTACATCCCCGGTAGGCCGCCTATCAAATTTCGCTCCATTTGGAGGTCGTTTGATGCCCCAACGGTTAACCGGGTAACCGCAAAAGCCTCCTTATCTCTTTGCACCCCAACACCCCTCCAAAACAGCCCACTAGCCCATCTAAACCCCCTCCACACTCTCCGTCATTGGATCATGATTGTGTGGGAAAAAACGGCACCTCATTTGGACACTCTTAGCTCCCCTACCTATAAATATGCCTCCCCCTCCTCATTTTCCGGATCAAACCCTAGCTCCCCTCTCCCCGCGCCGCTGAACATGTCCGGGCGACGCCGGACGCATCCGCCACCACCTCCGCACCACTCCCGTGCTGCCACGTGGCATTTCCGCCGCCCACCACCGCCGCGGCCCGCCCGAGCCTGGGACGGGCCTCCCGGCCCACATCGCCCCAGCGCGCCGCGCCGAACCCTAGCGCCGCCACCGCCCTTCGCGCCAGCCTCCGCCGCCCCTTGCCGTGCGCCGCCGCTCGAAGCTCTGCCGCCTCGCCGGCATCGCGCCGCTGCCGTCCACGCCTCCACGCTGAGCCGCCGCCGCCTTCCTCTCCGCACCACCGGACTCCGCCGACTGGATCCGGTGCTCCGCCCCTCACCGGCCCCTCCTCGAGCTCCGGCCGCCGTTCCCCGACCAAGTCCGATGATGACCCCGGCGATCCTCGGAATCCGCGCCAGGGACCCTAGATCTGAAGGTTAACCTCGTTTTTCGTCTAAGTCCTGGAAATCTCACATTTTGTGCACCACTTTGTCATGCCATATCTCCATGCTCATAACTCCATTTTGCGTGCAAGATATATCAAAATGTTCGTCTCGTGATGCTCTTCATGTTACAATCATTTGCATGCATGTTACTATCCATATTGACGCCCTAATCTTCGTTGCAAAAGTGTTGTATGATGTTGTCTGCTGGAATTCAACATAACTCGCTGATTTGTCATTTTTGTTGCATTTTGTGCGTGCATCCTATGAGCATGATGTCTATATGTTTTTGGAGAATCTCCATGCCATATTTGCAGTGGTGAAAGTTTTTGTATTTTTGTGAGCTCTTTGGTGACTAGCACAAGCATGCAAAGTAGGCTATGTGATGTTGCTGTTTTCAGACACTTAGTTATTTTGCCAAGTCATTTCCTGTTACATTTTGATGCTATTTAAACTTGTTGCTACCAGTAGATCCATGCACATTTGAGGTAGATCAGTCAGAGTGTTTTGCATATGTGGTATTTCTCTATCCATTCATTCCCCTGGTTGCAATTATGGAGTACCCTAGCTTGTCATTACCATGCTCTACGTTCGCTAAGTATTGTTGCTGGCAGATTGTTAACATGAGATTAATTTTTGCCATTTGTTTTGCTAGTGATCCATGCACCCTATGAATTTCCTCTTGCCATGTTTAGCTTCATGTATATGTCTACGTTCTGTTGGTTACCTTGTGATGCCATGAAATGCTTTGTGGTGAGTGGCATGAGCTTGCAAAGTTGCTATCATGAATCTGTTTCTCCAATGTCATGTTTTTCTTCCAAGTCTGAAACTGATCATATAACTTGCCATGTTTGCATGGGTGCTACCATATTTTCCATGCATCTTTGGTTAAATTTCATTAAGGGAGTTTTTTTCTATGCCTTTAAGACTAGCATGCCATGCCTTTGTTTTCCATGATATGTTCCTGTAGCATGTTGTTTGCTAGCTCTAAACATTGATACCTGATGCTGTTTTGACATGTTCAGTATTTTCTATAAGTCTGTGAAGCTGATATCATTTGCATTTTTGCCAAGTTAGTTTAGGATTGTTCTAGTGAGTTCTAGTAGTAGCTCAATGTTCATGATTTGTGGAGCATCACCTATACTTTATGGTCATGTGCTTTGTTGCTATGTTTGAGTGATGTAGCATAGTTTCTTGTTGCATTCTATGTGCTATGATGCTGTTAATCGCAGATTTGCGTCATTCTTGTTTTGCTTGTCATTTGCAAACCGTGCAGTCGTTTCCGGTGATCCTTATATCGATTTCGACCAAAATCACTCACTCTTTCCAATGGCATACTTGGTTTGCCAAGTTGATGCCTTGATCATGTTTTCCCTTCCGGAGTACCCATATGCATTGCACATCATACCTTGCATTCCATGCCATGTCTTGCATAATGTTGTTTGTGCATTGCACCATGATTGATTGATGTTGCTTGTGTTCTTGCTTTGGGTAGAGCCGGGAGCCGAGTTCGTGAACGAGGAACCTGTTGAGTATGCTAACGAGGAGCAAGCTTTCTATAAGTCTGAGAACTTTGCACGCAAGATGACCATTAACCTCGATATCACTTCTATCTTTGCTTGCTAGTTGTTCGTTTTATCGCTATGTCGCGCTACCTACCACTTGTTTATCATGCCTCCCATATTGCCATGTCAAGCCTCTAACCCACTGTAACACCCACGATGCGGCTATATCTCCCACGTGTCGGAGCATGACTTAGAGGCATAACCACATAGTAGGCATGCCGCAAGAGGGGTAATCTTTACACATCCCATGTACTGAAATGAAAGGGATAAAGAGTTGGCTTACAATCGCCACTTCACACAATACATAAATATAGCATTACATCATCCAGAATACAATCAAGGTCCGACTACGGAACCAAAATAAAAGAAGAAAACCACAATTGCTAGATCCCCTATCGTCCCAACTAGGCTCCACTACTGATCAACTGAAAACGAAACAACACAATGAACACAATCTTCATCGAGCTCCCACTTGAGCTGGGTTGCGTCACCTGCACCGGTATCATCGGCACCTGCAACTGTTTGGAAGTATCTGTGAGCCACGAGGACTCAGCAATCTCACACCTGCGATATCAAGACTATTTAAGCTTATGGCTAGGAAAGGGGTAATGAGGTGGAGCTGCAGCAAGCACTAAGCATATATGGTGGCTAACATACGCAAATAAGAGCGAGAAGAGAAGCAATGCACGGTCGTGAACTAGATGTGATCAAGAAGTGATCCTGAAACTACTTACGTTCAAGCATAACACAAGAACCGTGTTCACTTCCCGGACTCCGCCGGAAAGAGACCATCACGGCTGCACACGCGGTTGATGCATTTTAATTAAGTTAAGTGTCAAGTTCTCTACAACCGAACATTAAAAAATTCCCATCTTCCCATAACCGCGGGCACGGCTTTCGAAAGTTCAGACCCTGCAGGGGTGTCCCAACTTAGCCCATCACAAGCTCTCATGGTCAACGAAGGATATTCCTTCTCCTGAGAAGACCCGATCAGTCTCAGATTTTCGGTTACAAGACATTTCGACAATGGTAAAACAAGACCAGCAAGACCACCCGATGCGCCGACATCCCGATAGGAGCTGCACATATCTCGTTCTTAGGGCAACACCGGATGAACACTACGTACAACTAAAACCAACCCTCAAGTTTCCCCGAGGTGGCACTGCAAGTGACTCTGTTTGGGACCAACACTTAGAGAAGCACTGGCCCAGGGGGTTAAATAAAGATGACCCTCGAGAGAGCGACTCCCAAAGGAAAAATAGGTGGTGGTGAGGCAAATGGTAAAACCAAGGTTGGGCCTTGCTGGAGGAGTTTTATTCAAGGCGAACTGTCAAGGGATCCCCATAACACCCAACCGTGTAAGGAACGCAAAATCAAGGAACATAACACCGGTATGACGGAAACTAGGGTGAGAAGAGTGGAACAAAACACCAGGCATAAGGCCGAGCCTTCCACCCTTTACCAAGTATATAGATGCATTAATTAAAATAAGAGATATTGTGATATCCCAACAAATCCATGTTTCAACATGGAACAAACTTCATCTTCACCTACAACTAGCAACACTATAAGAGGGGCTGAGCAAAGCGGTAGCATAGCCAAACAACGGTTTGCTAGGAATGGTGGATTAGGGGATTGACATGGCAATATGGGAGGCATGATATAGCAAGTGGTAGGTATCGCAACATAGCAGAAAGAGCGATCAACTAGCAATCAAAGATAGAAGTGATTTCGAGGGTATGGTCATCTTGCCTGAGATCCCACAATGAAGAAGAACGAGTCCATGAAGAAGACAAGCGGACGTAGATGAACAGATCCTCACAACTCCAGAACGAAACAGAAGCTAACGCGAGAAGTAACCCGGAAAGAAGCAAACAACATAGTAAGAAACCATCACATAACCATGGCATGATGCACAACCAAGTATGATGCATGTCCGGTTTAAAGAGGCATGGCATGGCAAAGTGCACGTGCAATTCTACAAATTAAGTGGAGCTCAATATGCAACGAGTTGCATATTGACAAAACACCACGTCACTTATTTAGTTCTCTCTCGTTTAGGTACCCAACAATATTTAAATGTTGTTAAAAATGATGTGGAGCATAGGAAAACTACCTATCTAGGCAAGTTTAAATGAGGCCGGAACAACAACCAACAAGTCCGGAAACTCCTCATGTGTATATTTTAAGGTTTGGTACTGTTCTGCCCTAAACCATATTTTAGTGTTGTTAAACATGCAAAGTGATGCCACCATGTTAAACTAGGCATTTTTCTACCCCATTTACATATAAAGTTTATTAAAAACCGAGCCACGGTTATCAAGTTATGAATTAAAGCATTTTAGCATGGCATATGGACAAAATTACACAAACATCATTTTAAACATTTTAAACATAGATGAAAGTTGGATATTATTAAACTAGACAAAATTCTAGACATTTTACATATAAAGTTTGTTTTAAACCGATGCACGGTTAATTAGTTAGGATATGCATGAAGTGCAAGGGTGTTTCTGCAAAACTGGCAAAACCCTGGTTAAAATGTAAGCGGGCCGAATCTGGATGGCCCGATAGCAGGGAAAAAAAGGGAGGGCGCTCCGGGGTGGCCTCACCCATGGGCCTTGGCCCGGTCGATGGAAGCAGCAGGCCGGCGGGTTTGGCTGGGCCTTGGCGGCTGCTGGGCTAGGTGCTGTTGACGCTGGAGGTCAACGCACCGCTGGAACGGGTGAGCGAGGCAGAGGGTTGCGGGCATGGGCCATGCGAGGCAGGGGCGCCTCGTCCTCCCCGTAGAACAAAGCAGGGGAGGGGTTGGGAACCTCCATCGCTGCACAAAGAGAGCCCCTGACGAGGAACGGGCAGCTGACGGCAGAAGCGAGGCGGGGTTTGGTCGCCGGTGACGGATCCAGGCCTGATCCAGGCGGGCGTGGCGGCAAGGCTCCGGACGGCGGCCGGAGATCCATGGCGGGGTCCTTGTTGGCGACTTGGTCAAACAGGAGAGGAGACCGAAGGTTAGAGGAGCAGGAGAGTCAGGAAAACGGAAAAGGCACGAGGCAGGGAACCTGCTGGTCCGGCGGTGGCGTCCTGGTGGTTGAGGCCGTCGACGACGAGCTAAAGGCAACGCTACTCCCAATCCATCCTGGATCGAGGTACATGATGAGGGGACGGGGCGCTCAGGAATGTTGCTGATGCTTTGTAGCGTGCGGGCGCGAGGAGCTGCGAGCGTTGAACGTCTCCGGGAGCGCGAAGGCGAGGTGGACACGGACTGCTGCTGTCGCGGCTTGTAGTTTATCGGGCGAGGAGATCGAGGAACGGAGCGCGATGGTTGGTCGGACACGGAAAACAGAGAAGAGACAGTGCGGTGGCGGCGGCCAGGAGGATCCCTAGGGATTAGGGATTGGTCCGATGATTGCACTGCTATTTATAGTAAGTGGGTGTGGGTAGGGCTATCTCGTCCCTCCGATCGTAATCGGACGATCTCGGATAAATAGGTTAGGGAGCCCAATTAACAAAACGGAGATGTTTTGTAGATGTTTGGGGATGATCTAGATCCAACGGTGATGACTGTCCGGGTTGGGTTCGGGTAAGTTTTGGAGATGCGTGAGGGGTCGATGCACTATGCAAAGAGGGGTAGGCTGGCCTGGCGGTTAGCAGTGGACTGAGAGGAGAGAGGAGAAAGCGGCCTGGCAACAGTTTTCGGAGACCGAAAACGTCCAACGTTTGACCGACTATAATGTCGCTATAGTTATCCGTTGGGGCATCCGACGATCTCCGAATGCGATGAAACTTGACAGGCGGTCTGTCTACACTATAATAAGACCACACGCCAACTTTCATCCCATTCCGAGAACATTTTTCGGCCACTTATAAAATAATATTTCGGACGTGCCGCGGGCGCGTGCGAGTGTGGTTGGGCTCAAAACGGACAATGGAGAGGATGGGGAGTCCTGGACGGATGCAAGTTTTGAAAACATGATGATGCAATGCGGATGATGACATGGCAAGATGCAACATGCAAATGAATGACATGGCAACGACAACGAATAACTGGAAGACACCTGTCGCAACGGTCTCGGGGCGTCACAACACTCCACCACTACGAGAGGATCTCGTCCCGAGATTTAGGATGGCACCGGAGGGAAACGGAAGAGGAGAGAAGAGGTAAAACTAAGTTGCTTCTTTGACAAATAAGTGAAACCAAAGAAACTTGCGAGGTTGAACAAATTGAAAGAAAGAATACAACGAAGATGAACGAAGTTGAAAACACTCCATTAGAACCTTGTAAGTTGAAAGACATAAGAAAAGGGGTTGCAATGGACAAGAATTACATGCAAGCACTCCGGTAGAAACGAGATGTACAAGGAATGATAAAGATCAATTACGACAACACTCCGGTTGGAATGGAAGGCAATAATGTGAACTTGGCAAAATGGAAGCACTTGGATGGGACTCTGGTTATAAGAGGAATGATAGACACAACACTCCGGTTAAACAAGATAGAGAAAGAATTAGAATGATATAATTTGGACAACACTCCCGCTGAATGGAAATAATTGAATATGAACTTGGGAAGATTGGATGATACTTGATGAAATCAGCAACACACTGCCTCTGGAACTATTGAAAGAACGGCACAATGGGTAAGAACGATTTCAGACGGCACTCCGGTTGAGAAGGGGGCAAAAGTTGATAAAATGGGAAGAACTTGAAAAGAGGGCATGACACTCCGGTTGAAAGGATAAGCAAAAAGGAAAGAACATGATCTTGGCAAAACGAGATGATAGGACGAAGAGAGCAACGTCAGAATGCCTCCGGAACGAAAGAAAAGAAGGTAGATCGTTAGTATAAGAGAACAGAGAAAGAAATGACAACTTCTCCCACAATTGAATTTGAAAAGCATGCTTGCAAAGAAGGATTGAACGGAGTTGTTGGGAAATCAACAACGAAAAGAATAAGCTTGTTGTGGGCTTATGGAAGACTTCTCAAAACTATGAGGTGAAATTCTTCCACTAACGGAAACAATAGATTGGATTGATATGAACAGGGAGACGAGAAACTTATTTTACCGGGAGGATAAAATGAAGAACTTGGGTCATTTATGAGCACCATAGATAGCAACAATCCTTAGGGAAGGCTTTAGGTGAAACATAACCCAATATAACTCCAATGAAGAGATTGATGGATTTAAAATACCTCATTCTTAACAACATGTGAATCATGAAACATGAACTCAAATTATCAAGAATGATGTAACACCACCTCAAATGATACGGTAGAAAGAATTGCACTTCGGAATGCAAGAAGAGGAATACTTGATCTCCTCAAAACAAAACATGTGTTTTGCACCACGTTTAATTTTGAGTATAACGCTTGGCGGATCATAACTCCAAGAGAAATCTTGAAAAAAATAATTGAAGAATGAAAAGTATCCTTGACGAACCACCATGTAGAGCTTCCACGAAGAACTCCGGTAACAAAAGGATGATCCAACGAAAGGAAAGAGAAGTTGAAAACACAAGGTGAAACCTTGCAATGATTTAGATGGATCTTCGTGATGACGAGAGCTTGGAACTCTGGCAAATGAAAAGATGAAACAATTCAAACCGAGAACTTGATGAGCCTCCAGAATAAGGAATTAATCACTTGGATGAAACAAGAATAAGAATTATGTTATGCGTATCCTTCACCAATTAAATTGATGACCCACATTGGATTTGGCATGCTACTTATTCTCGTAGAAAGGATTAAGATAGATATAGCGCCAAACTTGGGAAGGTCTTCAACGATCCACCGGTAGGATTGGAAAGAACGAATGAATTGATATGATAACGTATAAAGAGGAATCTTGAACAAACCACCAAAATAATTGAAAACGATCAAAGGAAAGATAGAGAAACACCGGGAAGAATTAGCAAATGAATGAATATGCTTGAGAGAATCAAGAGGCAAGAGAACGAACAGATCACGAACTGATTAGAGAATACTTGAATGATGCACCGGTAAGATTTGGAGAACAATAGCTAAAAGCTTAGAATGAATAATTATGAGATGATGGGCTCTGGAGAATCAAACTGAAAGACTCTTGAATTGCTCCAAATGGGTGAAAAGAATTCTCACAATCAAAAATAATTTTGAGAGGATGGCATCAAGCTTGAACTTCGCGTCTTTGGAAGAATGGGTAAGATTTGGAGGAGAAACTCTTCTTCGGTCTTCAAAATCTGAGAATGACGACGAGAAACACCGTCATGAATTGTTGAGGCACTCCAAAATGAAGAATGGAAAGGTTGAGCCAACAATGAAAGAATTTGACAGATCTTGGAGAATGGCATTTGACTGATGATAATTCATTCTTACATCAAACTTTGAAAGAATTTGAGGATAGCTCCGGAAAAAGAAAAGAAGAGTCAGGTAAGATCCTGGGAAAAAACCTATGGGTTAGGGCCCACTCAAGAGAAAACACCGTTGAACGATTACTTGAAAAGGAGATAGCACCGGTTGAAATAAACGGCTTGAATGAGATAACAACCTCGAAATAGGTTGAACAGATCTTGAATGACAAAACAAGCCTTCTAAGATATCTTCAGCACTCCGGAACAATTGAATAGCGAGAAGTGGATGATTCAGGGGTGCACCGGCATGAGAAAACATTTTAAACGAGGAAAAGGATATGATCAATAAAGCTTGAATTGAATCCACCGGAGAAGAAAGAGAATGAAGAATGATGAACTTGAAGTTCCATTAGAATCTTCCTGAGAATCACCAGATAAGAACATTGACGAAAAATAATGGAGAGGCTTCCCATCAATAAGATGGATACTTGATTAAGGATCCTGAGGCCTTAAAGAAAAAGGGTGGGAGGGTTGGAAAAACAAAGGCAACTTGGGGACGGATGAAACGAACAACATTGGGAAAACCGAGAGGTGATCTTGCGGGTGTTGAAATGATCGGATCCACTTGAAGAGGAAAACGCCGGTTGAAAAAGAATTGGCATGACCATCTCGATGATCAAAAAGGATTAGCATTCCCATAGAAATATGAGAACACCATTTAGGAAAAGGTATGGATTCAACACTTGACATTGAAGCAACTCAAATACCACAACTCAAAACAAAACAAAGGATTGGAACAAACATATGATAGAGATTTCGTCCAAAGTTTTCGTGGTGGGGCCCACACGGGCTCGATCATACAACACCATCATGTACAAGGCAGTGCACATGACATACAAAGCGTCCCTGAGTCAGCATAGCCAAGGACTCTTTAAGACACAACGAGACCACTGTAAAACCAACCGTGGATGGGCGGACCACTAGGCGTCGAACCCTAATCTCATATCATGCATCTGTCGGAAAGATATCCTAAGAGCTACTTGAATTCCCACTTATAAACTCCCAAAACTCTCTGGTTATGCAATCCGGTGTTGGGGATACAGGGGAAGCATAATATCTCACCCAAACTAACAATTCCTACATCCAGCTGTATCCATCCTTCAACACATAACCAAGAAACCTTCGGAAATCATTTACCTCAACCTTCGAAAAGCATCCGTTATACGAGTTATGGAAATACTCCCAAACTCCCGCCCCAGTACTGGGTGGCGTCGAGGTTATCTCACCAACAACTGCATAAAAGAGATTTTCGATGTCGGCCAACTCAGTTATTCCAGAACTGCAACGATAAAATTGTGACGACAACACCTCGGAGCTCAACTCCCCAGGACACTGCCACAACCACTAAATGTCAGGAGGCACCAAGAACAATGTTCTCGTCACAAAACCATCAGAACGATTCCAAGATACCCGTGTGATCCTAAAAAAATCGTGAAATTTGAGGAGAGAAGAGTCAAAACTTCTACGTCAGGAGGCCTCACCAGAGCGACGAAGGGATTGAGGAGTAAAAATAATCCTACTCTCCGATATATATAATCCTATAAGACTCAAAACATTTTTCTAGACTCAACAACGTCAGTGATTCGATCAAGCAGGGGGCTCCTAAGTCGGGGAAGGCTCTGATTACCAACTTGTAACACCCACGATGCGGCTATATCTCCCACGTGTCGGAGCACGACTTAGAGGCATAATCGCATAGTAGGCATGCCGCAAGAGGGGTAATCTTTACACATCCCATGTACTGAAATGAAAGGGATAAAGAGTTGTCTTACAATCGCCACTTCACACAATACATAAATATAACATTACAGCATCCAGAATACAATCAAGGTCCGACTACGGAACCAAAATAAAAGAAGAAAACCCCAATTACTAGATCCCCGATCGTCCCAACTAGGCTCCACTACTGATCAACTGAAAACAAAACAACAAAATGAACACAATATTCATCGAGCTCCCACTTGAGCTGGGTTGCGTCACCTGCACTGGTATCATCAGCACCTGCAACTATTTGGAAGTATCTGTGAGCCATGAGGACTCAGCAATCTCACACCCGCGAGATCAAGACTATTTCAGCTTATGGGTAGGAAAGGGGTAATGAGGTGGAGCTGCAGCAAGCACTAAGCATATATGGTGGCTAACATACGCAAATAAGAGCGAGAAGAGAAGCAATGCACGGGCGTGAACTGGATGTGACCAAGAAGTGATCCTGAAACTACTTACATTCAAGCATAACACAAGAACCGTGTTCACTTCCCGGACTCCGCCGGAAAGAGACCATCATGGCTACACACGCGGTTGATGCATTTTAATTAAGTTAAGTGTCAAGTTCTCTACAACCGGACATTAACAAATTCCCATCTGCCCATAACCGCGGGCATGACTTTCAAAAGTTCAAACCCTGCAAGGGTGTCCCAACTTAGCCCATCACAAGCTCTCACGGTCAACGAAGGATATTCCTTCTCCCGAGAAGACCCGATCAGTCTTAGAATCCCGGTTACAAGACATTTCGACAATGGTAAAACAAGACCAGCAAGACCGCCCGATGCGTCGACATCTCAATAGGAGCTGCACATATCTCGTTCTCAGGGCAACATCGGATGAACACTACGTACAACTAAAACCAACCCTCAAGTTTTCCCGAGCTGGCGCTGCAAGTGGCTCTGTTTCGGACCAACACTTAGAGAAGCACTGGCCGGGGGGGGGGGTTAAATAAACATGACCCTCGAGAGAGCGACTCCCAAGGGAAAAATAGGTGGTGGTGAGGCAAATGGTAAAACCAAGGTTGGGCCTTGCTGGAGGAGTTTTATTCAAGGCGAACTGTCAAGGGGTCCCCATAACACCCAACCGTGCAAGGAACGCAAAATCAAAGAACATAACACCGGTATGACGGAAACTAGGGCGGCAAGAGTGGAACAAAACACCAGGCATAAGGCTGAGCCTTCCACCCTTTACCAAGTATATATATGCATTAATTAAAATAAGAGATATTGTGATATCCCAACAAATCCATGTTCCAACATGGAACAAACTTCATCTTCATCTGCAACTAGCAACGCTATAAGAGGGGCTGAGCAAAGCGGTAACATCGCCAAACAACAGTTTGCTAGGAAAGGTGTGTTAGGGGCTTGACATGGCAATATGGGAGGCATGATATAGCAAGTGGTAGGTATCGCGGCATAGCAGAAAGAGCAAGCAACTAGCAAGCAATGATAGAAGTGATTTCGAGGATATGGTCATCTTGCCTGAGATCCCGCAAGGAAGAAGAACGAGTCCATGAAGAAGACAAGCAGACGTAGATGAACGGATCCTCACAACTCCGGAATGAAACCGAACCTAACGCGAGAAGTAACCTGGAAAGAAGCAAACAACATAGTAAGCAACCATCACATAACCATGGCATGATGCACAACCAAGTATGATGCATGTCCGGTTTAAAGAGGCATGGCATGGCAAAGTGCACGAGCAATTCTACAAATTAAGTGGAGCTCAATATGCAACGAGTTGCATATTGACGAAACACCACGTCACTTATTTAGTTCTCTCTCGTTTAGGTACCCAACAATATTAAATGTTGTTAAACATGGCAAGAGGTGGAGCATAGGAAAACTACCTATCTAGGCAAGTTTAAATGAGGCCGGAACAACAACCAACAAGTCCGCAAACTCCTCATGTGTATATTTTAAGGTTTGGTACTATTCTACCCTAAACCATATTTCAGAGTTGTTAAACATGAAAAGTGATGCCACCATGTTAAACTAGGCATTTTTCTACCCAATTTACATATAAAGTTTATTAAAAACCGAGCTACGGTTATTAAGTTATGAATTAAAGCATTTTAGCATGGCATATGGACAAAATTACACAAACAGCATTTTAAACATAGATGAAAGTTGGATATTATTAAACTAGACGAAATTCTAGACATTTTACATATAAAGTTTGTTTTAAACCGATGCACGGTTAATTAGTTAGGATATGCATGAAGTGCAAGGGTGTTTCTGCAAAACTGGCAAAACCCTGGTTAATAGACAAATTCGCCGATCTGAAAAAAATGTAAGCGGGCCGAATAGATGGCCCAATAGCAGGGAAAAAAGGGAGGGCGCTTCGGGGTGGCCTCACCCATGGGCCTTGGCTCTGTCGATGGAAGCAGCAGGCCGGCGGGTCTGGCTGGGCCTTGGAGGCTGCTGGGCTAGGTGCTGTCGACGTTGGAGGTCAACGCACCGCTGGAATGGGCGAGCGAGGCAGAGGGTTGCGGGCGCGGACCACGCGAGGCAAGGGCGCCTCGTCCTCCCCATAGAACAAAGCAGAGGAGGGGCTGGGAACCTCCATTGCTGCACGAAGAGAGCCCCCGACGAGGAACGGGTAGCTGACGGCGGAAGCAAGGCGGGGTTTGGTTGCCGGTGACGGATCCAGGCCCAATCCAGGCGGGCGTGGCGGCAAGGCTCCGGATGGCGGCTGGAGATCCATGGCGGGGTCCCTGTCGGTGACTTGGTCAAACGGGAGAGAAGACCGAAGGTTAGAGGAGCAGGAGAGTCAGGAAAACGAAAAAGGCACGAGGCAGGGAACCTGCTGGTCCGGCGGCGGCGTCCTGGTGGTTGAGGCCGCCGGCGACGAGCGAAAGGCAACGCTGCTCCCGATCCATCCTGGATCGAGGTACATGACGAGGGGACGGGGCGCTCAGGACTACTGCTGATGCTCTGCGGCGTGCGGGCGCGAGGAGCTGCGAGCGTTGAACGTCTCCGGGAGCGCGAAGGCAAGGTGGATACGGACTGCTGCTGCCGCGGCTTGCAGTTTGTCGGGCGAGGAGATCGAGGAACGGAGCGCGATGGTTGGTCAGACACGGAAAACAGAGAAGAGACAGTGCGGTGGCGGTGGCTAGGAGGATCCCTAGGGATTAGGGATTGGTCCGATGATTGCACTGCTATTTATAGTAAGTGGGTGTGGGTAGAGCTATCTCGTCCCTCTGATCGTAATCGGACGATCTCGGATAAATAGGTTAGGGAGCAATTAACAAAACAGAGATGTTTTGTAGACGTTTGGGGATGATCCGGATCCAACGGTGAGGACTGTCCGGGTCGGGTTCGGGTAAGTTTCGGACACGCGCGAGGGGTCGATGCACTGTGCAAAGAGGGGTAGACTGGCCTGGCGGTTAGCAGTGGACTGAGAGGATAGAAGAGAAAGCGGCCCGGTAACAGTTTTCGGAGACCGAAAACGTCCGACGCTTGACCGACTATGATGTCGCTATAGTTATCCGTTGGGGCACCAGACGATCTCTGAATGCGATGAAACTTGACAGGCGGTCTGTCTACACTATAATAAGACCACATGCCAACTTTCATCCCATTCCGAGAACATTTTTCGGCCACTTATAAAATAATATTCCGGACGTGCCACGGGCACGTGCGAGTGTGGTTGGGCTCAGAACGGACAACGGAGAGGACGGGGAGTCCTGG
This sequence comes from Triticum urartu, assembly GCF_003073215.2. NCBI lineage: Eukaryota > Viridiplantae > Streptophyta > Magnoliopsida > Poales > Poaceae > Triticum > Triticum urartu. Next base: position 442,552,819 of record NC_053024.1, on the reverse strand, counting down.
ACGGATGCAAGTCTTGAAAACATGATGATGCAATGCGGATGATGACATGACAAGATGCAACATGCAAGCGAATGACATGGCAACGATAGCGAATAACTGGAAGACACTTGGCGCAACGGTCTCGGGGCGTCACACCCACCTTCCTAGTAAACCGTTGTTTGGCCAAGTTACCGCTTTTTCTCAGCCCCTTGGAACATGGATATGTTGGGATACCATAATATCTCTTATTTTAATTAATGCATATATATACTTGGCAAACGGTGGAAGGCTTGGCCTTTTGCTCGGTGTTTTGTTCCACTCTTGCCGCCCTAGTTTCCGTCATATCGGTGTTATGTTCCTTTATTTTTGCGTTCCTTACACGGTTGGGGTTATGGGACTCCCTTGACAGTTCGCTTTGAATAAAACTCCTCCAGCAAGGCCCAACCTTGGTTTTAACATTTGCCTAACAACAACCTAAACTTTTCCCTAGGGATTTGCAAACCCGAGGGTCATCTTTATTTAACCCCCGGGCCAGTGTTCCTCTGAGTGTTGGTCCAACCTGGGGGATGTTCGACGCCCCCTGGGCAACTAGGGTCTCAGCTAACCCGACGTCTTGCCCATTCGGTGTGCCCTGAGAATGAGATACGTGCAACTCCTATCGAGATTTGTCGGCACATCGGGCGGTCTTGCTGGTCATGTTGTCCGAAATGTCTTTCTACTGGGATTCCGAGATTGATCGTGTCTTTCCGGGAGAAGGAATATCTTTCGTTGATCATGAGAGCTTGTGATGGGCTAAGTTGGGACACCCCTGCAGGGTATAAACTTTCGAGAGTCGTGCCCGCGGTTATGTGGCAGATGGGAATTTGTTAATATCCGATTGTAGAGAACTTGACACTTGACTTGATTAAAATGCATCAATCGCGTGTGTAGCCATGATGGTCTCTTTTCGGCGGTGTCCGGGAAGTGAACACGGTTTGGGTTATGTTTGATCGTAAGTAGTTCAGGATCACTTCTAGCTTTTCGACCGTTGCATAGCTTCTCATCTTACTCTTGTATTCGTATGTTAGCCACCGTATTTTCTTAGCGCTTGCTGCAACTCCACCTAATTACCACATCCTACCCATAAGCTTAAATAGTCTTGATCTTGTGAGTTTTGAGATTGCTGAGTCCTCGTGACACACAGATACTACCAAAACAGTTGCAGGTGCCGATGATACTAGTGCAGGTGATGCTACCGAACTCAAGTGGGAGTTCGACGAGGACCTTGGCCGTTACTACGTGTCTTTTCCCGATGATCAGTAGTGGTGTCCAGTTGGGACAATCGGGGATCTAGCAGTTGGGTTTATCTTCTTTTCCTTTGGTTGTCCGTAGTCGGACTATGAGTGTACTCTGATGATGTATGAATTATTTGATATTGTGTGACGTGGCGATTGTAAGCCAACTCTATTTATCCCTTTCTTGTTCATTACATGGGATTGTGTGAAGATGACCCTTCTTGCGACAAAACCACAATGCGGTTATGCCTCTAAGTCGTGCCTTGACACGTGGGAGATATAGCCGCATCATGGGCGTTACAAGTTGGTAATCAGAGCCATCCCCGACTTAGGAGCCCCCTACTTGATCGAATCACTGACGTTGTTGAGTCTAGAACAAAAATGTTTTGAGTCTTAGGATTATATATATCGGAGAGTAGGATTCTTTTTACTCCTCAGTTCATTTCGTCGTTCTGGTGAGCCTCCTGACATAGATGCTTTGACTTTCCTCTCCTCAAATTTCACGATTTTTTTAGGATCACGCGGGTATCTTGGAATCGTTCTGATATTCTTGTGACGAGAAAATGGTTCTTGGTGCCTCCTGACATTTAGGAGTTGTGGCAGTGTCCCGAGGAGTTGAGCTCCGAGGTGTTGTCGTCACAATTTTATCGTTGCAGTTCTGGAATACCTGAGTTCGCCGACATCGAAAATCTCTTTTATGCAGTTAGTGGTGAGATAACCTCGACACCACCCAGTACCGGGGAGGGAGTTTGGGAGTATTGCCATAGCTTGTATAACGTATGCTTTTCGAAGGTTGAGGTACACGATTTCCAGAGTTTTCTTGGTTATGTGTTGATGGGATGGATACAGTTGGAGCGTAGGGCTTATTAGTTGTGTGATATATATTGTGCCTCCCTGTATCCCCAACACCAGATTGCATAACCACAAAGTTTCAGGAGTTAATAGGTGGGAATTCAAGTAGCTCTAGTTATTCTTCCCACTGAAATTTGGTTTGTGATTGGGTAATCCTTACCACTTATTTGTTCCAGTCGTACCTTGTTGTTTCATTCATCAATCTCTTTTAAGTGGCTTCTCACCTTAATGGTCGCGTAATGTTAACTTTGGAATCCATTCATTCAATCTTTGTTCGAATGTTTATTGTGAAGACTATATGTTGCAATTTCTATCCGTTGTTTCAGCTTGTCTATCTGTCTATCATGATTCTAACAGATGTCACCCTCTTCAGGATGGCTCCTCCAATGCGTCTGAATCCGCAACACAATGATGGGGAACATGCGAACCCTCCACCTCCACCTCCGCCTTCGGAGGCATGGAAAGCTGTCATGGCAGCCACCAACGCCAACACCCAGATGCTTTTGCAACTCTTGCAAGAGCGCAACCAAGGCCAAGGCAACCAAGGAAATCAAGGTCAAGGGAAATTCAACAATCAGCCTCAGTTTGCTACCCTCAACCAGTTCCTTGCAAATCAGCCAAAGTCTTTCAGCAACTGTGTCGAGGCCACGGACGCCGATGATTGGCTCGTGGACATCAGCAAGCATTTTGAATGTAGCAATGTCAGGCCTGAGGACTATGTCAAGTTCGCTTCTTTTTAGCTCAAGGACCAAGATGCTGATTGATGTCTACTACACAACCTTCTTCTTGTAGACGTTGTTGGGCCTCCAAGTGCGGATGTTTGTATGACAGTAGCAAATTTCCCTCAAGTGGATGACCTAAGGTTTATCAATCCGTGGGAGGTGTAGGATGAAGATGGTCTCTCTCAAACAACCCTCCAACCAAATAACAAAGAGTCTCTTGTGTCCCCAACACACCCAATACAATGGTAAATTGTATAGGTGCACTAGTTCGGCGAAGAGATGGTGACACAAGTGCAATATGGATGGTAGATATAGGTTTTTGTAATCTGAAATTATAAAAACAGCAAGGTAACTAATGATAAAAGTGAGCACAAACGGTATTGCATTGCGTTGAAACAAGGCCTATGGTTCATACTTTCACTAGTGCAAGTTATCTCAACAAGGATAACATAATTAGATCATATAACTATCCCTCAACATGCAACAAAGAGTCACTCCAAAGTCACTAATAGCGGAGAACAAACAAAGAGATTATTATAGGGTACGAAAGCACCTCAAAGTTATTCTTTCCGATCAATCCATTGGGCTATTCCTATAAGTGTCACAAACAACCCTAGAGTTCGTAGTAAAATAACACCTTAAGAAACAAATCAACCAAAACCCTAATGTCACCTAGATACTCCAATGTCACCTCAAGTATCCATGGGTTTGATTATACGACATGCATCACACAATCTTAGATTCATCTATTCAACCAACACAAAGAACTTCAAAGAGTGCCCCAAAGATTCTACCAGAGAGTCAAGACGAAAACGTGTGCCATACCCTATGCATAAGTTCACAAGGTCACATAACTCGCAAGTTAATCACCAAAACATACATCAAATGGATCAGGTGAATATATCATTGTCACCACAGATAAGCACAAGCAAGACATACATCAAGTGTTCTCAAAACCTTAAAGACTCAATCCGATAAGATAACTTCAAAGGGAAAACTCAATTCATCACAGGAGATAGAGGGGGAGATACATCACAAGATCCAACTAGAATAGCAAAGCTAGCGATACATCAAGATCGTGCCAAATCAAGAACATGAGAGAGACAGAGAGATCAAACACATAGCTACTGGTACATACCATCAGCCCCGAGGGTGAACTACTCCCTCCTCGTCATGGAGAGCGTCGGGATGATGAAGATGGCCACCGGTGATGGATTACCCCCTCCGGCAGGGTGCCGGAACGGGTCTAGATTGGTTTTTGGTGGCTACAGAGGCTTGCGGCGGCAGAACTCCTAATCTAGGTTATTTTCTGGAGGTTTCTGTATTTATAGGAATTTTTGGCGTAGGTCTCACGTTAGGGGGGGGGTCTCTGAGTTATCCACGAGATAGGGGGACATGCCTAGGAGGGTAGGGCGCGCCCTCCACCCTCGTGGACGGCTTGGGACTCTTCTGGCCCAACTCTTTTACTTCGGGGGCTTCTTTTGGTCCATAAAAAATCATCAAAAATTGGCACGTCAATTGGACTCCGTTTGGTATTCCTTTTCTGTAAAACTCAAAAGCAAGGAAAAAACAGAAACTGGCACTGGGCTCTAGGTTAATAGGTTAGTCCCAAAAATCATATAATATAGCATATAAATGCATATAAAACATCCTAGATGGATAAGTAACAGTCAAAAATTATAGATACATTGGAGACATATCAAGCATCCCCAAGCTTAATTCCTGCTCGCCCTCAAGTAGGTAAATGATAAAAACAGAATTTTTGATGTGGAATGCTACCTAACATATTTATCAATGTAATCTTCTCTATTGTGGCAAGAATATTCAGATCCATAAGACTCAAGACAAAAGTTTAATATTGACATAAAAAATAATAATACTTCAAGCATACTAACAAAGTAATTATGTCTTCTCAAAATAACATGGCCAAAGAAAGTTCATCCCTACAAAATCATATATTTTGGTTATGCTCCATCTTCTTCACACAAAATATTCAAATCATGCACAACCCCGATGACAAGCCAAGCAATTGTTTCATACTTTAGTATTCTCAAACTTTTTCTACTTTCACGCAATACATGAGCGTGAGCCATGGACATAGCACTATAGGTGGAATAGAGTGGTGGTTGTGGAGAAGACAAAATGAGGAAGATGGTCTCACATCAACTAGGCGTATTAATGGGCTATGGAGATGCCCATTAATAGATATCGATATGAGTGAGTAGGGATTGCCATGCAACGGATGCACTAGAGCTATAAATGTATGAAACCCCAACAAAAGAAACTAAGTGGGTGTGCATCCAACTTTCTTGCTCAGGAAGACCTAAGGCATTTGGGGAAGCCCATCGTTGGAATATACAAGCCAAGTTCTATAACGAAAATTCCCACTAGTATATGGAAGTGACAAAATAAGAGACTCTCTATCATGAAGATCATGGTGCTACTTTGAAGCACAAGTGTGGAAAAAGGATGGTAGCATTGTCCCTTCTCTCTTTTTCTCTCATTTTTTGGGCCTTTTTTTAATTTGGGCTTTCTCTTTTTTTTCTTTTTTTCTCACATGGGAAAATTCTCTAATAATGATGATCATCGCACTTCTATTTATTTACAACTCAAAGATTACAACTCAATACTTAGAACAAAAATATGACTCTATATGCGTGCCTCCAGCGGTGTACCGGGATGTGCAATGAATCAAGAGTGACATGTATGAAAAATTATGAACGGTGGCTTTGCCACAAATACGATGTCAACTGCATGATCATGCAAGGCAATATGACAATGATGGATCATGTCATAGTAAATGAATGGTGGAAAGTTGCATGGCAATATATCTCGGAATGGCTATGGAAATGCCATAATAGGTAGGTATGGTAGCTATTTTGAGGAAGGTAAATGGTGGGTTTATGGTACCAGCGAAAGTTACACGGTACTAGAGAGGCTAGCAATGGTGGAAGGGTGAGAGTGTGTATAATCCATGGACTCAACATTAGTCCTAAAGAACTCACATACTTATTGCAAAAATCTACAAGTCATCAAAACCAAGCACTACGTGCATGCTCCTAGGGGGATAGATTGGTAGGAAAGGGCCAACGCTCATCCCCGGCCGCCACTCATAAGGAAGATAATCAAAGAAATACCTCATGCTTCAAATTTGTTACACAACAGTTACCATACGTGCATGCTACGGGACTTGCAAACCTCAACACAAGTATTTCTGAAATTCACAACTACTCAACTAGCATGACTCTAATATCACCATCTTCATATCTCAAAACAATCATAAGGAATCGAACTTCTCATAGTATTCAATGCACTTTATATGAAAGTTTTTATTATATCCCTCTTGGATGCCCATCATATTAGGACTAAATTTATAACCAAAGAAAATTACCATGCTGTTTAAAACTCTCAAAATGATATAAGTGAAGCATGAGAGTTCAACAATTTATTCAAAATAAAACTGCCGCCGTGCTCTAAAAAGATATAAGTGCAGCACTAGAGCAAATGACAAACTACTCCAAAAGATATAAGTGAAGATCAATGAATAGTTGAATAATTATGCAACTATGTGAAGAATCCTTCTCATAAATAAAATTTCAGATATTAAGTACTTTATTCAAACAGCAAGCAAAACAAAATAACATGACATTGCAAGGATATCACATATCATGTAAAGAAGCAAAAACTTAGGCTCAACCAAAACTGACCGATAGTTGTTGAAGAAGAAAGGTGGGATGCCAACCGGGGCATCCCCAAGCTTAGATGCTTGAGACTTCTTGAAATATTGACTAGGGGTGCCTTGGGCATCCAAAAGCTTGAGCTTTTGTGTCTGCTTAATTCCTTTCATATCGCGGTTTTCCTAAATCTTAAAAACTTCATCCACACAAAACTCAACAAGAACTCGTGAGATAAGTTAGTATAAATGCATGCTAAACCTTATCATTCTCTACTGTACCAAATCACTAAAATTATTATTTAACATTGCCTACTAATTGCCTCTTCATATTTAATAGTCCTATCCTCAAATAGAATCATTAAACAAGCAAACATATGCAAACAACGCAAACATAACAACAATCTGTCTAAACAGAACAGTCTGTAAAGAATGCAAGAGGAATCATACTTATTTAACTCCAAAAATTCTGAAAAATGACCACACTTTAGATAATTTGTTGTTGCTCATTGTGTAAAAATTTCAAGATTTTATCTTCTTCCGACCATTCACAAATATTCAAAACATAACAACAAAGATTCTGTTTTTAAAACAGCAACATATGGACTTGCAAAATAAGCATGGTAAAGGCTACACTTGACTTTTTATTGAACTAAAAGATGAAAAACATTACTCTAAATAACATCAAGAAAATCCTAATAAAATAAAATGACGCTCCAAGCAAAACACATATCATGTGGTGAATAAAAATATAGCTCCAAGTTACCGATGAACGAAGACGAAAGAGGGGATGCCATCCGGGGCATCCCCAAGCTTAGGCTCTTGGTTGTCCTGGAATATTACCTAGGGGTGCCTTGGGCATCCCCAAGCTTAGGATCTTGCAACTTCTTATTCTGTAGTCCATCGAATCTTTACCCAAAACTTGAAAACTTCACAACACAAAACTTAACAAAAAACTCGTAAGCTCCGTTAGTATAAGAAAATAAATCACCACTTAGGTACTGTTGTGAACTCATTCTAAATTCATATTGGTGTAATATCTACTGTATTCCAACTTCTCTATGGTTCATACCCTCCGATACTACTCATAGATTCATCAAAATAAGCAAACAACACAATGAAAACATAATCTGTCAAAAACAAAACACTCTGTAGTAATCTGGAGATTTTGAATACTTCTGTAACTCCAAAAATTCTGAAAAATTAGGACGAGCAGGATAAAAAGTATATTGATATACTACAGTTGGAATTAGTATTTTATCACTCTCTGGTAAAAAACATAATTGTTTTCATGAGTGCATACTTTCTGTTTTTATCAGCAAGATCAAACAACAATCACCCAAGAAGATCCCTAAGGTTCTACTTGGCACAAACACTAATTAAAACAAAAACCACATCTAACTAGAGGCTAGATAGATTATTTATTACTAAACATGGGCAAAATGCAAAGAACAAAAATAAAATTGGGTTGCCTCCCAACAAGCGCTATCGTTTAACGCCCCTAGCTAGGCATGACGATTTCAATGATGCTCACATAAAAGATAAGAATTGAAACATAAAGAGAGCATCATGAAGAATATGACTAACACATTTAAGCCTAACCCACTTCCTATGCATAGGGATTTTGTGAGCAAAAAATTTGTGGGAACAAGAATCAACTTGCATAGGAAGGTAAAACAAGGATAACTTCAAGATTTTCAACACATAGAGAGGAAACTTGATATTATTGCAATATGTAAAAGCATATGTTCCTCTCGCATAATAATTTTCAGTGTCATCATGAATGAATTCAACAATATAACCATCACACAAAGCATTCTTTTCATGATTCATAAGCATAGCAAATTTACTACTCTCCACATAAGCAAAATTCTTCTCATTCGGAATAGTGGGAGCAAAATAAAATAACTATCATGGGATTGAAAATTGAAATCAGGATGACAAGTTTCATTGTTATCATTATTCTCTATGGCATACCTGTCATCATAATAAGCATCATAGATAGGAGGCATTCTTTCATCATAGTGAATTTGCTCATCAAAACTTGTGGGACTAAAAGTATCATCTTCATCAAACATAGCATCCCCAAGCTTATGGCCTTGCATATCATTAGCATCATGGATATTCAAAGAATCCATACTAACAACATTGCAATCATGCTCATCATTCAAAGATTTAGTGCCACACATTTTAATGCATTCTTCTTCTAACACTTTGGCACAATTATCGGAATCCTTATTTTCATGAAAGACATTATAAAGATGAAGCATATGAGGCACCCTCAATTCCATTTTTTTGTAGTTCTCTTTTATAGACTAAACTAGTGACAAAACAAGAAACTAAAAGATTCGATTGCAAGATCTAAAGATATACCTTCAAGCGCTAACCTCCCCGGCAGCGGCGCCAGAAAAGAGCTTGATGTCTACTACACAACCTTCTTCTTGTAGACGTTGCTGGGCCTCCAAGTGCAGAGGTTTGTAGGACAATAGCAAATTTCCCTCAAGTGGATGACCTAAGGTTTATCAATCCGTGGGAGACGTAGGATGAAGATGGTCTCTCTCAAACAACCCTGCAACCAAATAACAAAGAGTCTCTTGTGTCCCCAACACACCAATACAATGGTAAATTGTATAGGTGCACTAGTTCGGCGAAGAGATGGTGACACAAGTGCAATATGGATGGTAGATATAGGTTTTTGTAATCTGAAATTATAAAAACAGCAAGGTAACTAATGATAAAAGTGAGCACAAACGGTATTGCAATGCGTTGAAACAAGGCCTAGGGTTCGTACTTCCACATGTGCGATAACATAATTAGATCATATAACTATCCCTCAACATGCAACAAAGAGTCACTCCAAAGTCACTAATAGCTGAGAACAAACAAAGAGATTATTGTAGGGTATGAAAGCACCTCAAAGTTATTCTTTCCGATCAATCCATTGGGCTATTCCTATAAGTGTCACAAACAACCCTAGAGTTCGCAGTAAAATAACACCTTAAGACACAAATCAACCAAAACCCTAATGTCACCTAGATACTCCAATGTCACCTCAAGTATCCATGGGTTTGATTATACGACATGCATCACACAATCTTAGATTCATCTATTCAACCAACACAAAGAACTTCAAAGAGTGCCCCAAAGTTTCTACCAGAGAGTCAAGACGAAAACGTGTGCCAACCCCTATGCATAAGTTCACATGGTCACAGAACTCGCAAGGTGGTCACCAAAACAAACATCAAGTGGATCACATGAATATCTCATTGTCACCCACAGATAAGCACATGCAAGACGTACATCAAGTGTTCTCAAATCCTTAAAGACTCAATCAGATAAGATAACTTCAAAGGGAAAACTCAATTCATCACAAGGAGATAGAGGGGGAGAAACCTCACAAGATCCAACTATAATAACAAAGCTCGCGATACATCAAGATCGTGCCACATCAAGAACAGGAGAGAGAGAGAGAGATCAAACACATAGCTACTGGTACATACCCTCAACTCTGAGGGTGAACTACTCCCTCCTCGTCATGGAGAGCGCCGGGATGATGACGATGGGCACCGGTGATTGATTCCCCCCTCCGGCAGGGTGCCAGAATAGGTCTAGATTGGTTTTCGGTGGCTACAGAGGCTTGCGGCGGCAGAACTCCCGATCTAGGTTATTTTCTGGAGGTTTCTGTATTTATAGGAATTTTTGGCGTAGGTCTCACGTCAGGGGGGGGTCTCCAAGTCGTCCACGAGATAGGGGGATGCGCCCAGGGGGGTAGGGCGCGCCCTCCACCCTCGTGGACAGCTCGGGACTCTTCTGGCCCAACTCTTTTACTTCGGGGGCTTCTTTTGGTCCATAAAAAATCATCAAAAATTGGCACCTCAATTGGACTCCGTTTGGTATTCCTTTTCTGTAAAACTCAAAAACAAGGAAAAAACAGAAACTGGCACTGGGCTCAAGGTTAATAGGTTAGTCCAAAAAATCATATAAAATAGCATACAAATGCATATAAAACATCCTAGATGGATAATATAATAGCATGGAACAATCAAAAATTGTACATACGTTGGAGACGTATCACTGATTGGTATCAACAATACAAAGATTCCAGAGGAGGTCGAGTGATTACCTGGGATGACTTCTGGTGGGATTTCAATGCTCACCACATTCCTACAAGTGTTGCTGAGAGCAAGCGTGAGGAATTCCGTAGTCTCAAGCAAGGAAGCATGTCCATGTACCAATACAACATCCAGTTTTAGAAACTTGCTCGCTTCGCAAGGAGGACGTTCCTGATGAAAAGAGCATGATCTATCACTTCAGGGGTGGCCTCAGACAAGATCTGCAGTTAGCTCTCGTGCTTCTTGAGCCTACTAAGTTTGATCAATTCTATAACATGGCCCTCAAGCAAGAAGGTGCTCAGCTCAAGTGTGAGGCTTCAAAGAAGAGAATCAGGGATGCAGTTCAGTCTTCTTCCTCACAAGTGGCAGCTAAGCAACAGAAGTTCTGGCTTCCTCCTCCTCCGTTTTGTCAGCCCTACCAGCAGAAGAATAAAGGTGTCCATGGATCTTCCCACCCACCCAACCCAGACTATCAGAAGAAGTCTTAGACTCAAGCTCCAAGGTCAAGTGCTCCCCCTTCTTATCACCGTCCACTCTCAGAGGTCACTTGCAACAAAGTATCAACAGAAAGGTCACTATGCAAACAAGTGATTCAAAAATAGGCGCCTTCCGCCTCCTCCTCATGTGAGGTCTTCAAGCAATGCAGTAGTCAAGCATAATCCTAAGTCTGCAAGGGTGAACATAATGAACACAGCTCAGGCAGAGGATTCTTTAGAAGTGATCATGGGTAATCTTCTAGTTAATGATATTCCTGCAAAAGTCTTATTTGATACTCGTGCATCTATTTCATTCATATCAAGACCTTTTGCATCCATGCACAATTTGCACATTGTCGATCTGCCTAAGCCGATAGCGGTTTCCTCTTCGGGTTTGTTCATGAATGCCAAAATGATTGCTCCGGATGTTTCCATCAAGATGGGCAACTATAAATTCCTGTCTTCTCCAATGGTTCTTGGCAACTCTGATATTGATCTAATTCTCGGGATGGACTGGCTTTCTAAGCACAAGGCTCAACTTGATTATGCTGCCAGGGAGATTCAATTGACACACTCTTCTGAGGATGTGATCATCTATGCTGCTCAGGATGAAACCATTCGATTGTTCTCTCTCAATGAGAAGGGCGAGTTAGATGCTATTTCTCATATTCCAGTTGTTTGTGAGTACCAAGACATCTTTCCAGAAGAGCTTCCGGGAATGCCTCCTCACTAGCCAGCTGACTTCGTTATCGATCTTGAGCCTGGTACTAAACCCATTTGCAAGCGTCCTTACAAGCTTGAACCAAAGGAGCTGAAGGAATTGAAGAAACAACTTGATGAACAAGAGCGTCTGGGTTTGATCAGACTGGGTTCATCTCCGTGGGGTTGTGGTGTTCTTTTTGTCTAGAAGAAGGATGGCAGGGACCGACTTTGCGTCGATTGCCGTCCATTGAACAAGAAGACAATCAAGAACAAGTACCCACTTCCCAACATCAATGAGCTATTCGAGAAACTTAAAGGTGCAAAAGTGTTTTCCAAGCTTGACCTCCGTATGGGTTATCATCAGATTCACATGCGTGAAGAAGATATTCCCAAGACAGCATTCAGAACAAGCTTTGGTTCTTATGAATATACTGTCATGTCTTTCGGCCTTGTCAATGCTCCTCCAACATTCTCACGAATGATGAACTTCATCTTCAACCCCTACACAAATGAATTTGTCCTAGTGTATCTCGATGATATCTTGGTGTTCTCCAAGAATAAGAAGGATCATGCCAAACATTTGCGATTGGTGCTCGACAAGCTCAGAGAGTATCAATTCTATGCGAAGTTTTCCAAATGTGAGTTCTGGCTTGATGAAGTTCTTTACCTTGGTCACATCATCTCCGCCAAGGGCATTGCTATTAATCCGGAGAAGGTTTCTACAATTATGAATTGGGAGCCTCCTCAGAATGTCAAGCAGCTCCGCAGTTTCCTTGGGCTTGAAGCTATTGCCGAAGATTCGTTGATAATTTCTCTAAGATTGCAAAGCCTCTTTCCAACCTCCTCCAGAAGCATGTCAAGTATGTCTGGACTCCTAAGTGTGACGTTGCTTTCAACACTCTCAAAGAGAAGCTAGTCTCAGCTCCTGTCTTAACTCATCCTGATGAATCCAAGCCATTCAAAGTTTTCTATGATGCCTCATTGCAAGGTCCCGGTGCCGTGTTAATGCAAGATAATAAAGTTGTGGCTTATACCTCTTGTCAGTTGAAGCCCAACGAAAGGAACTACCCCACTCATGATCCTTAGTTGGCTGCAGTTGTCCATGCATTAATAACATGGAGACATCTCTTGTTGGGAAGGCAAGTGGACATTTTCACCAATCACAAGAGCCTCAAATATATCTTCACTCAACCCAACTCAACCTCACACAAACTCGTTGGGTTGAAATGATTCAAGAGTACAATCCAAGTATTGAATATACTCCAGGCAAGGCCAATGTGATTGCAGATGCTTTAAGCAAAAAGGCTTGCTGCAAAAACTTAATTCTCAAGCCATTCCAACTGGACCTTTGTGAAGCTTTCCGCAAGCTCAACCTCCAAGTTGTTCCTCAAGGTTTTCTTGCCAACCTTCAAGTCACTCCAACTTTGGAAGACCAAATTCGCGAGGCACAACTACAAGGTGAAACATGGTATTGCCAAGGGCTTACCCAAATACAAGTGCTATCGCATTGATGACAAGGACACCTTATTCTTCGAGGACCGGATTGTGGTTCCTAAATGTGATCTAAGGAAGGTCATAATGAACGAAGTGCACAATTCTCTTCTTTCCATTCATCCAGGCAGTTCAAAGATTTCTTCGAGGACCGGATTGTGGTTCCTAAATGTGATCTAAGGAAGGTCATAATGAACGAAGTGCACAATTCTCTTCTTTCCATTCATCCAGGCAGTTCAAAGATGTACCATGACCTCAAGCAGTCATATTGGTGGACTCGAATGAAGCGAGAAATTACTCAATTCGTGAATGAATGTGATGTCCGCCTAAGGGTGAAAGCAGAACACCAATGACCAGCTGGTCTCCTCCAACCTCTTGCTATTCTAGAATGGAATTTTGACCATATCGAAATGGACTTTGTCACTGGATTTCCCAAGTCCAAGCGTGGGAATGATGCTATTTTTGTTGTCATTGACAAGCTTACAAAAGTGGCTCATTTCCTTCCAATCAAAGAATCTATCACAGCAGCTCAGTTGGCAGAGCTATACACCTCCAGAATTATCTCGTTGCACGGTTCCACAATTGATCTCTTCAGACCGTGGAAGCATTTTCACTTCTAAGTTCTGGGTCTCTTTCTAGAAGGCCATGGGCACCAATATTCGCTTCAGCACAACTTTCCATCTTCAAACAAGTGGCCAAGTCGAGAGAGTAAATCAAATCCTCAAAGACATGCTCAGGGCTTGCGTCATCTCTTTCGGTATGAAGTGAGAAGATTGTCTCCCATATGCCGAGTTCTCCTACAACAAAAGCTTCCAAGCAAGTTCGCGCAAGGCCCCATTCGAAATTCTATATGGCAGAAAGTGCCGTACTCCTCTCAATTGGTCCGAGACTGGTGAACGCCAACTTCTTGGCAATGACTTGATCATAGAAGCTGAAGAAATGTGTAAAGTCATCCTGAAAATCTCAAAGCCCCGCAATCACGCCAGAAGAGTTACTATGATAGCGAGCACCGTGACTTGGCTTTCGAGATCGGAGACCATGTCTACCTCCGCGTCTCTCCAATGAAAGGCACTCGTCGCTGCGGTATCAAAGGGAAGGTTGCCCCGAGATACGTGGGTCCTTTCAAGATCATTGGCAAAAGAGGCGACCTCGCCTATCAACTCGAGCTTCCGTCCTACTTCGCAAATGTGCACGATGTGTTTCACGTGTCACAGCTTCGCAAGTGCTTCAAGACGCCTGAGCGCACTATCAACATCGAAGAGATTGATCTCCAAGAAGATTTGTCTTATCATGAGCATCCCGTTGCCATTCTTGAAGAAACTGAGCGCAAAACTTGCAACAAGTCAATCAAATTCCTGAAAGTTAAGTGGTTACACCGTTTCGACCGAGAAGCCACCTGGGAACGCGAGGATCACCTCTGTTCTAAATATCTGGAGTTCTTTCAGTCCTAGATCTCGGGACAAGATCCTCTTGTAGTGGTTGAGTGGTGTAACACCCCAGATGTAACTTTTCATAATTGTAACTCCAACTCTTGCCGTTTCCGGCTATGTTATACGATGTTTTGTTTGTGGCTGGGTTTTTTTTCTTTTGTTTTGCATTTTGTTCATGTCATGCATTTCATCTCATGTCATCATGTGCATCTCATTTGCATTCGTGTTCGTCTCATGCATCCGGTCATTTTCCCCGTTGTCTGTTTCACGATACGACACTCCCACATGCACCCGTTGCACCCCTCAAATCTCGTTTCGTGAGCGGGAGAAAAACGTTCTCAGAATGGTTCGAGATTTGTAGAGTGGCCTTGGTACATCCCCGGTAGGCTGCCTGTCAAATTTTGCTCCATTTGGAGGTCGTTTGATGCCCCAATGGTTAACCGGGTTACGCAAAAGCTTCTCTCTCTCTCTCTCTCTCTCTGCAGCCCAACACCCCTCCAAAACAGCCCACTTGCCCATATAAACCCCCTCTGTGCTCTCCTTCGTTGGATCATGATCGTGTGGGCGAAAACCGCACCTCATTTGGACACTCCTAGCTCCCCCTACCTATAAATATGCCTCCCCCTCCTCATTTTCCGGATCAACCCCTAACTCCCCTCTCCCCGCGCCGCCGGACGTGTCTGCCCGCCTCCGGACATGCCCGGGCCGCCGCCCCGAGCCAGTGGCACGTCGCCATGTGGCCACCTCCGCCGCCACCCGCCGCGGGCCCGCCGAAGCCCGTGCCAGGCCCTCCCGGCCTGGCTCGCTCGCGCCGTCACCGGCTCGCTCGCGCCGCCGCAACCGCCGCCAAAGCCCGCGCCTCGCCGCCGCCTTCCTCCCTGCGCCACCGGACTCCGGCGACCGGATCCAGTGCTCCGCCCCTCACCGACCCCTCCTCGAGCTTCGGCCGCCGTTCCCCTACCAAGTCCAGTGACGACCTCAGCAATCCTCGGAATCCGCGCCAGGAACCCTAGATCTGAAGGTTGGCCTCATTTTTCGTCCAAGCCCTGAAAATCTCACATTTTGTGCACCACTTTGTCATGCCATATCTCCATGCTCATAACTCCATTTTGCGTGCATGATATATCAAAATGTTCATCTTGTGATGCTATTATGTTATTGTCATTTGCATGCATGTTACTGTCCATATTGATGCCCTAATCTTCGTTGCAAAAGTGTTATATGATGTTGTCTGCTGGAATTCAACATAACTTGCTGATTTGTCATGTTCGTTGCATTTTGTGTGTGCATCCTATGGGCATGATTGTAACGCCCCGAGACAGTTGCGCCAGGTGTCTTCCAGTTATTCGCTGTTGTTGCCTTGTCATTTGCTTGCGTGTTTCATCTTTCCATCTCATCATGTGCATTGCATCATCATGTTTTCAAAACTTGCATCCGTCCCGGTCTCTCAGTTCCTTCCGTTGTCCGTTCTGAGCTCAGGCACACTTGCACGCGCCCGCGGCACGTCCGAAATAATATTTTATAAGTGGCCGAAAAATGTTCTCAGAATGGGATTAAAGTTGGCGTGCGGTGTTGTTTTGTTGTCAGTAGGCCGCCCGCCAAGTTTCATCGCATTCAGAGCTCGTTTGATAGCCCAACCGTTAAACTATAGCGACATTATAGTCGGTCTATCGTCGGACGTTTTCGGTCTCCGGAAACAGTCGCCGGGCTGCATTCCCCCTCTTTCCTCTCAGCCCAAGCCCTTCTTCACAGTCCATCTAGCCCACCTACCTACCCTCTCCGCTCCGGACCGTCCAATGGCGATCGAACGACTCCGAGACGGAGGAAAACCCGTCCAAACCCTAATCCTAACCCCCTTTTCCTATTTAAACACCCCCCTTGCCATTTTTGGAATCCTAAACCCCCTCCACCTACTTCTAGCCTTCCCCTCGGGATCCCCGCAGCTGCCAGCCCCCTTCTCCTCGAATTCCGGCGCGCTTCCACCGTGGTTCCCACCACTTGGCGCGCGCCAACGCCACGCTGCCGCAGCTGTCGCTCGCAGCCAACCCTGTGCTGCCACCTCGTCGCTCCACCTCCCCACCCCACGCGGCCCGGTGCAGCCCGCCGCCCGGCTCCCGCCCCCCGCACCGCGCTGCTGGCACCGACCGAGCCTCTCGCTCGTCCCGCTCGATCCAGAGGGGATCGAGAGCTCGTCGTCGCCCGTCCGCTCCTCTTCCCCGAGGATCCCGCCGTCTTCTCGCCGCGCTTCGCCGCCCCCCAGGTCGCCGACCACCGCTCCCTTCCCATCTCTTCTCCTCCTAACCCTAATATTTTTCTCTCTGTGCGCCATGTTCAGGAGCAGGAGCTCAGAGCTCGCCGCCAGCCCCGTTTCGCCGCCCCACCGCCCGGATCTGGCAGAATTCGGCCGGGCCCGCCCCGCCATGTGCTCGCCGGTGACCTTCCTCCTGGTCCGTGCAGCCCTGCTGCCTACAAGCCGCCACCGCCGGTGCCCCTTCCCCTGCTCGGGTGTGAACACGACGGGAAGGAGCGTCCTTGCGCCCGTTGACCCGGCCTCGTGGGCCTCGTCCCTGTTCGGCCCACCCAACACCCCTTCCAGCCTGCCTCCTCACTGACTGGGCCCAGCCCATGGTGAGCAACCAGCAGCTCCCCCAGCCCAGTTTGCCTCAGATCTGGCCCGTGATGTTTTTTTCCCTTCCAGGATGATTTTTCTAATTTCCTGAGAACACCACTTTTGCAGAAAACCCCTCCAACTTCATGCATATCATAACTCACCAACCGTGCATCGTATTAAAATGTTTCATATATGTAAAATGCTTAGAATTTTGTCTAGTTTCATAATATCCAACTTTCATCCATGTTTGAAATGTTTAAGATGTTGTTTGATTAAATTTGCTTAAATGCCATGCTAAAATGCTTTAATTCATAACTAAATAACCGTAGCTCCATTTTTAATAAACTTTATATTTAAATGGGGTAGAAAATGCCTAGTTTAACGTGGTGCACTCATCTTGCATGTTTAACAAATCTAAAATATGGTTTAGGGCGGAACAGTACCAAATCCATAATTTGCATATGAGGATTTTTCGGATTTGTTGCTTGTTGTTCCGGCCTCATTTAAACTTGCCTAGATAGGTAGTTTTCTTTTGCTTCACCTCTTGCCATGTTAATCAACATTTAATATTCTTGGGTACATAAACGGGATTGAACTAAATAACTTGAATGTGGTGTTCTGTCAATATGCAACTCGTTGCATATTGAGTTCCACTTAATTTGTGGTATTGTTTGTGCACTTTGCCATGCCATTCCTCTTTAAACCGGACATGCATCATACTTGGTTGCGCATCATGCCATGCTTACGTGATGGTTGTTTACTATGTTGTTTGCTTATTTCCGGTGTTGCTTCTTCGGGTTAGTTCTGATAACATCGCGTTTGTGAGGATTTATTCGACTTCGTCCGTGTGTCTTCTTCATGGACTCGTTCTTCTTCCTTGCGGGATCTCAGGAAAGATGACCATACCCTCGAAATAACTTCTATCTTTGCTTGCTAGTTGTTCGTTCTATCTCTATGTCACGCTACCTACCACTTGTTATATCATGCCTCCCATATTGCCATGTCAAGCCTCTAACCCACCTTCCTAGTAAACCGCTGTTTGGCTAAGTTACCGCTTTGCTCAGCCCCTCTTATAGCATTGTTAGTTGCAGGTGAAGTTGAAGTTTGTTCCATGTTGGAACATGGATATGTTGGGATATCACAATATCTCTTATTTTAATTAATGCATCTATATACTTGGTAAAGGGTGGAAGGCTCGGCCTTATGCCTGGTGTTTTGTTCCACTCTTGCCGCCCTAGTTTCCGTCATACCGTTGTTATGTTCCTTGTTTTTGCGTTCCTTACACGGTTGGATGTTATGGGAACCCCTTGACAGTTCACTTTTAATAAAACTCCTCCAGCAAGGCCCAACCTTGGTTTTACACATTTGCCTAACAACCCTATACCTTTCCCCTGGGTCGGCCAACCCGAGGGTCATCTTTATTTTAAACCCCCCGGGCCAGTGCTTGTCTAAGTGTTGGTCCGAACCGAGCTGCCTACGGGGCCACCTCGGGGAAACTTGAGGTTTGGTTTTACTCATAGCTAGTCTCATCCGTTGTTGCCCTGAGAACAGATACGCGCGACTCTCTATCGGGATTGTTGGGCACATCGGGTGGCTTTGCTGGTCTTGTTTTACCTTGTCGAAATGTCTTGTAACGGGATTCCGAGACTGATCGGGTCTTCCTGGGAGAAGGAATATCCTTCGTTGACCGTGAGAGCTTGTGATGGGCTAAGTTGGACACCCCTGCAGGGTTTTGAACTTTCGAAAAGCCGTGCCCCGGTTATGGGCAGATGGGAATGTTAATGTTCGTTGTAGAGAACTTGACACTTACTAATTAAAATGCATCAACCGACGTGTTGTAGCCGTGATGTCTCTTTTCGGCGGAGTCCGGGAAGTGAACACGGTTCTTGTGTTATGTTTGTGCGTAAGTAGTTTCAGGATCACTTCTTGATCACTTCTAGCTTCACGACCGTTGCATTGCTTCTCTTCTCGCTCTTATTTGCGTATGTTAGCCACCATATATGCTTAGTGCTTGCTGCAGCTCCACCTCATTACCCTATCCTACCCATAAGCTTAAATAGTTCTTGATCTCGCGGGTGTGAGATTGCTGAGTCCTCGTGGCTCATGGATACTTCCAAACAGTTGCAGGTGCCGATGATACCAGTGCAGATGACGCAACCAAGCTCAAGTGGGAGCTCGTTGAAGATCTTGTTCGTTGTGTTGTTTCGTTTCCTATTGATCAGTAGTGGAGCCCAGTTGGGACGATCAGGGATCTAGCATTTGGGTTGTCTTCTTTTATTTTGGTTCCATAGTCGGACCTTGATTGCAATCTGGATGTTGTATGTTTAAATTGTATTTGTGTGAAGTGGTGATTGTAAGCCAACTCTTTATCCCTTTCTTATTCAGTACATGGGATTGTGTGAAGATTACCCCTCTTGCGACAAACCTACCATCCAGCCATGCCTCTAAGTCGTGCCCCGACACGTGGGAGATATAGCCGCATTGTGGGTGTTACAAGTTGGTAATCAGAGCCTTCCCCGACTTAGGAGCCCCCTGCTTGATCAAATTGCTGACGTTGTTGAGTCTAGAATAAAATGTTTTGAGTCTTAGGATTATATATATCAGAGATTAGGATTCTTTTTACTCCTCAGTCCCTTCGTCGCTGTGGTGAGGCCTCCCGACGTAGAGTTTTGACTTTTCTCTCCTCAAATTTCATGAATTTTTATTAGGATCACGCGGGTATCTTGGAATTGTTCCGATCGTCTTGTGATGAGAACATTGTTCTTGGTGCCTCCTGACATTTAGGGGTTGTGGCAGTGTCCCGGGGAGTTGAGCTCCGAGGTGTTGTCGTCACAATTTTATCGTTGCAGTTCTGGAATACCTGAGTTCGCCGACATCGAAAGTCTCTTTTATGAAGTTGTTGGTGAGATAACCTCGACGCCACACAGTACTGGGGCGGGAGTTCGGGAGTATTGCCATAACTCTTATGATGGATTCTATTGCCATAACTCATATAACGGATGCTTTCCGAAGGTTCTTGGTTATGTGTTGAAGGATGGGTACAGCTGGATGTAGGATTTGCTAGTTTTGGGTGAGATATTATGCTTCCCCTGTATCCCCAACACCTGATTGCATAACCAGAAAGTTTTGGGAGTTTATAAGTGGGAATTCAAGTAGCTTTTGCTAGTTTTGGGTGAGATATTATGCTTCCCCTGTATCCCCAACACCTGATTGCATAACCAGAAAGTTTTGGGAGTTTATAAGTGGGAATTCAAGTAGCTTGTAGGATATCTTTCCAACAGACACATGATACGATATGGGGTCTATCATATGTTTGTTCCGGCTTATTTTGCAAGACAATCCTTTGTTTTGTTTTGAGTTGTGGTATTCGAGTTGCTTTAATGTCAAGTGTTGATTCCATACCTTTCCTAAGCTATGTTCTCATACTTCTATGTGAATACCAATCCTTCTTGATAATCGAGATTGTCATGTCAATCCTTTTTCATCCGGCGTGTTTCTCGTCAAGTGGATCCGATCATTTCAACATCCGCAAGATCAATTATCAGTTCTTCTCAACGGTGCTCATTTCATCTGTCCCAAGCTGCCTTTGTTTTCCCCCCCCCCCACCCTTTTTCGTCAAGGACTCTGATTTCTTAATCAAGTATCCATCTTATGGATGTGAAGTATCTTCATTCTTTTCAATCAATGTTCTTACCCGATGGTTTTCATGAAGATGCTATACAAGTTCATCATTCTTAGTTTCTTTTATCTTCTCCGGTGGCTTCAATTCAAGTTTTCAGTGTTGATCATATCCTTTTCCTCGTTTCAAATGTTTTCTCATGCCGGTGCACCTCTTAATCATTCACTTATCACTATTCATTTGTTTCGGAGTGCTGAAGATATCTCAGAAGATTCGCGTTTCCATTCCTAATTCCGTTCAAGCTGTCTCGAGGTTGTTATCTCATTCAAGTTATTTTATTCAACCGGTTCAATCTCTCTTCAAATCATTCAACGGTGTATCTTTTGAGTGGGCCCTAACCCACAGGTCTTTTCCCAGGATCTTACCTGACTCTTCTAATTTTTTCGGAGTCATTTTCAAATTCATTTCAAAGTTTGACGTAAGAATGAATTGTCATCAGTCAAATGTATCAAGATCTTTCAAATTCTTTCAACTTTGGTCAACCTTTCTATTATTCATTCCAGAGTATCTCAACAAGTCATGGTGGTGTTTCTTCTCGTCATTCTCAACATTTGAAGACCGAAGAAGAGTTTTTCCTCCAAATCTTATCCGTTTCACTCAAAGATGCGAAGTTCTAGCTTGATGCAATCCTCTCATAATTGTTTTCAATTGTGGGAATTATTTTCACCCATCCGGAGCAATTCAAGAGTCTTTTCAGTTTGATTCTCCGGAGCCCATCATCTCATAATTATTCATTCTCAGCTTTCAGTTCTCGTTCTCCAAATCTTACCGGTGCATCATTCAAGTAATATGTAGTCAGCTTATGATCTCTTCATTCTCATGTATCTAAATTCCCTCAAGTATCTTCCATACGTTTTCTAATTCTTCCAGTTGTTTCTTTATGTTTTCCTAAGTCATTTTCAATTCTTACGGTGGTTCGTCCAAGATTCTTCTTCCTTCGTTTTCATATCAATTCATTCGTTGTTTCCAAATCCTACCGGTGATTCGTTGAAGACCTTCCCAAGTTTGCGCCATAACTATCTTAATCCGTTCTACGAGAATAAGTAGTATGCCAAATCCGTTTCTTGTCATCAATTTAATTGATGAAGGATAAGCATAATGTAACTCTTATTCTTGTTTTCTTTTAAGCGATTAATTCCTTATTCCGGAGGTTCAATAAAATTCTTTATTTCATTTGTTCATCTTTCTTTTCCGGAGCTCCAAGTTATTTCAATTATATCATTTCAAAGCTCCATCTAATCATTGCAAGGCTTCGATCTTATTCTCTTCATCCTTCACTTCTTTTGATCATTCTTTTATTACCAGAGTTCTTCATGGAGGTTCTACATGGTGGTTCATCAAGGAGTTAATTCCTTCTCGAAGTGTTCATCGA
This sequence comes from Triticum urartu, assembly GCF_003073215.2. Lineage (NCBI taxonomy): Eukaryota > Viridiplantae > Streptophyta > Magnoliopsida > Poales > Poaceae > Triticum > Triticum urartu. The sequence continues at coordinate 442,530,446 of NC_053024.1, read as the reverse complement.
GATTCTTTTCAAAGGAGCTCAAGTATTCTTCATCTTGCATTCTGCAGTGCAATTCTTTCTATCTTATCTTTTGAGATGGTGTATATCATTATTGACAATCTCCCTTCGTGGTTCATGATTCACAAGTTGTCTGGAATGACATATTTTAAAGCCATCATTTTTCAATTTGTTCATGAGATCCTTTGCTATCCATCAATCTCTTCTTTGGAGTTATCTTGGGTTATATTTCACCTAAAGCCTTCCATTGGGAATGTTGCTCGTTGTGATGATTACCTATGATCCAAGTTTTCTTATCACCTCGGTGGAAAAAGCTTTCTATCTTTTCTAGCTCGCAATCAGATCTTTTCCCGTGAGTGGCAGGTCATAACCTCATAATTTTGAGATGTTTCCATAAGCCCACTACAAGCTTATTCTTTTCGTTGTTGGTTTTCCAACAACTCCATATAACCTTCTTGGAAGAGTGCTTTCCTAGTTCATTTGTGGTGGAAGTTGGCATTTTCTTCTCCATTTTGTTATTTGAATGATATATCTTCCATTCTTCCTTCCATAGGAATTGTGATGTTCCTCTCTTCACTCATCATCTCAGATTGTGAGGACCATGTTTTTTTTCGTGCTTATCCATTTAACCGGAGTGCCGTGCCCTCTTTTCAAGTTCTTCCCATTCTGTCAAGTTTTGCCTCCCTTCTCAACCGGAGTGCTGTCCGAAATCTTTCTTACCCATTGTGCCTTTCTCTCAATAGTTCCAGAGGTAGTGTGTTGCTGATTTCGTCAACTATCCTCTCATCTTGTCAAGTTCATGTTCAATTCCTTCCATTTATAGTCAGAGTGCTGCCCAATTTATATCATTCTTATTCCTTCTCTATCTTCTTTCAACCGGAATGTTGTCGTAATTAATCGTTATCATTCCTTGTACATCTCATTTCTACCGGAGTGCTTGCATGTAATTTTTGTCCATTGCAACCCATTTCTCATGTCTTTCAACCTACAAGGTTCCCGTAATGTTCCTTGTTCCTCTTTTCTAACAGAGTGTTTTCAACTTTGTTCATCTTCATTGTTTTGTTCTTTAAATTTGTTCAACCTCTCAAGGTTCTTTGGTTTCACTCATTTGCCAAAGAAGCAACTTAGATTTACCTCCTCTCTTCCTCTTCCATTTCCCTCCGGTGACATCCTAGATCTCAGGACGAGATCCTCTTGTATGGAGTGTTGTAACACCCCGAGACAGTTGCGCCAGGTGTCTTCCAATTATTCGCTGTTGTTGCCTTGTCATTTGCTTGCATGTTGAATCTTGCCATGTCATCATGTGCATTGCATCATCATGTTTTCAAAACTGGCATCCGTCCCGGTCTCTTAGTTCCTTCCGTTGTCTGTTCTGAGCTCAGGCACACTTGCACGCGCCCGCGGCACGTCCGTAGTAATATTTTATAAGTGGCTGAAAAATGTTCTTGGAATGGGATGAAAGTTGGCGTGCGGTGTTGTTTTGTTGTCAGTAGGCCGCACGCCAAGTTTCATCGCATTCGGAGCTCGTTTGATAGCCCAACCGTTAAACTATAGCGACATTATAGTCGGTCTATCGTCGGACGTTTTCGGTCTCCGGAAACAGTTGCCGGGCTGCATTCCCCCTCTTTCCTCTCAGCCCAAGCCCTTCTTCACAGTCCATCTAGCCCACCTACCTACCCCCTCTGCTCCGGACCGTCCAGTGGCGATCGAACGGCTCCGAGACGGAGGAAAACCCCTCCAAACCCTAATCCTAACCCCCCCTTTTCCTATTTAAACAGCCCATTGCCATTTTGGAACCCTAAACCCCCTCCACCTACTTCTAGCCTTCCCCTTGGGATCCCCGCAGCCGCCAGCCACCGTGTTCCCGCCACTTGGCATGCCACCAATCGCCAATGCCGCCGCTTCAGCTGTTCCCAGCCAACTGCGTGCTGCCACCTCGTCCACTCCACCTCCACACCCCACGCGGCCCGGCGCAACCGGCCCGCCCGGGCCCGACCGCACCCACCGCGCCGCTAGCTCCGACCCAACCGTCTCGCTGCTCCCGCTCGATCCAGAGGGGATCGAGAGCGCTCGTCGTCGTCCGTCCGCTCCTCTTCCCCGAGGATCCCGGCGTCGTCTCGTCATGCTCCGCCGCCCCCTAGGTCGCCGACCATCGCTCCCTTCCCCATCTCCTTCTCCTCCTAACCCTTATCTCTCTCTCTCTCTCTCTCTCTTTTCGCCATGTTCGGGAGCAGGAGCTCAGAGCTCACCGCCGGCCCCATTTTGCTGCCCCACCGCCCGGATCTGGCGGAATTCGGCCGGATCCGCCCCGCCATGTGCTCGCCGGCGACCTTCCTCCTGGTCCACGCGGCCCCGCTGCCTGCAAGCCACCACCACCGGCGCCCCTTCCCCCTCTCGGGCATAAGCACGACGGGAGGGAGCGTCCCTGCGCCCGTTGACCCGGCCTCGTGGGCCTCGTCCCTGTTCAGCCCACCCAACACCCCTTCCAGCCTGCCTCCTCACTGACTGGGCCCAGCCCATGGTGAGCAACCAGCAGCTCCCCCAACCCAGTTTGCCTCAGATCTGGCCCATGATGTTTTTTCCCTGCCAGGACGATTTTTTTAATTTCTTGAGAACACCACTTTTGCAGAAAACCCCTCCGACTTCATGCATATCATAACTCACCAACCGTGCATCGTATTAAAATGTTTCATATATGTAAAATGCTTAGAATTTTGTCTAGTTTCATAATATTAAACTTTCATCCATGTTTGAAATGTTTAAGATGTTGTTTGATTAAATTTGCTTAAATGCCATGCTAAAATGCTTTAATTCATAACTAAATAATAGTAGCTCCATTTTAATAAACTTTTTATGTAGATGGGGTAGAAAAATGCCTAGTTTAACATGGTGCACTCATCTTGCATGTTTAACAACTCTAAAATATGGTTTAGGGAAGAACAGTACCAAATCCATAATTTGCATATGAGGATTTTCCGGATTTGTTGCTTGTTGTTCCGGCCTCATTTAAACTTGCCTAGATCGGTAGTTTTCTTTTGCTTCACCTCTTGCCATGTTAATCAACATTTAATATTCTTGGGTACATAAACGGGATCGAACTAAATAACTTGAATGTGGTGTTCCGTCAATATGCAACTCATTGCATATTGAGTTCCACTTAATTTGTGGTATTGTTTGTGCACTTTGCCATGCCATGCCTCTTTAAACCGGACATGCATCATACTTGGTTGTGCATCATGGCATGCTTATGTGATGGTTGTTTACTATGTTGTTTGCTTCTTTCCAGGGTTGCTTCTTTGGGTTAGTTCCGATAACGTCGCGTGTGTGAGGATTCGTTTGACTTCGTCCGTGTGTCTCCTTCATGGACTCGTTCTTCTTCCTTGCGGGCTCTCATGCAAGATGACCATACCCTCGAAATCACTTCTATCTTTGCTTGCTAGTTGTTCGTTCTATCGCTATGTCACGCTATGATATGTCTCCAACGCATCTACTTTTCCAAACACTTTTTCCCTTGTTTTGGACTCTAACTTGCATGATTTGAATGGAACTAACCCGGACTGACACTGTTTTCAGCAGAATTACCATGGTGTTATTTTTGTGCAGGAGCAAACGTTCTCAGAATGACCTGAAACTTTACTGAGACACTTTTCAGAAAATAAGAAAAATACCTGCGAAAGATGAAGGCCAGGGGGCCCACCGTCTTGCCATGAGGGTGGGGGGCGCGCCTGCCCCCCTAGGGCGCGCCCCCTACGTCGTGGCCCCCTATTGCCTCTCCGACTCCAACTCCACCTCCATATATTGAGTTTCGATGAGAAAAAAATAAAGGAGAAGAAATCATCGCGTTTTACGGTACGGAGCCACCGCCAAGCCCTAAAACCTCTCGGGAGGGCTGATATGGAGTCCGTTCGGGGCTCCGGAGAGGGGAATCCGTCGCCATCGTCATCATCAACCATCCTCCATCACCAATTTCATGATGCTCACCGCCGTGCATGAGTAATTCCATCGTATGCTTGCTGTACGGTGATGGGTTGGATGGGATCTATCATGTAATCGAGTTAGTTTTGTTAGGGTTTGATCCCTAGTGTCCACTATGTTCTGGGATTGATGCTGCTATGACTTTGCTATGCTTAATGCTTGTCACTAGTGCCCGAGTGCCATGATTTCAGATCTGAACCTATTATATTTTCATCAATATATGAGTGTTCTTGATCCTATCTTGCAAGTCTATAGTCACCTATTATGTGTTATGATCCGTTAACCCTGAAGTGACAATAATCGGGATACTTATCGGTGATGACCGTAGTTTGAGGAGTTCATGTATTCACTATGTGTTAATGCTTTGTTCCGGTTCTCTATTAAAAGGAGGCCTTAATATCCCTTAGTTTCCGTAAGGACCCCGCTGCCACGGGAGGATAGGACAAAAGATGTCATGCAAGTTCTTTTCCATAAGCACGCATGACTATATTCGGAATACATGCCTACATTATATCAGCGAACTGGAGCTAGTTCTGTGTCACCCTAGGTTATGACTGTTACATGATGAACCGCATCCAGCATAATTCTCCATCACCGATCCATTGCCTACGAGCTTTCCATATATTGTTCTTCGCTTATTTACTTTTCCGTTGCTATTGCTATCATCACTACAAAATACCAAAAACATTACTTTTACTACTGTTACCTTTTGCTACCGTTATCACCACTATCATATTCCTTTGCTACTAAACACTTTGCTGCAGATATTAATTTTCCAGGTGTGGTTGAATTGACTACTCAGCTGCTAATACTTGAGAATATTCTTTGGCTCCCCTTGTGTCGAATCAATAAATTTGGTTTGAATACTCTACCCTCGAAAATTGTTGCGATCCCCTATACTTGCGGGTTATCAAGACTATTTTCTGGCGTGGTTGTCGGGGAGCATAGCTCTATTCTTTGAGTCACTTGGGATATATATCTGCTTATCATTATGAACAACTTGAGAGATCCAAAAACCAAGATCTATCCCTCAACTACAAGGAGAGGTAAGGAACTGCCATCTAGCTCTGCACTTGATTCACCTTCTGTTTTGAGTAAGCTTGCGACACCTACAGCTACTTCTGTTATTCGTTCTGATATGTCGCATGTTATTGATGATGCCGCTTCTGCTATGCATGATACTTATGATGAAACTACCTTATTCCTGATACTACTGTGCCACTTAGTGCTTTTCTTGATGAACAACTTGCTAGGGCTAGAGAAATTGAAAATATTGAATCTGATGATACTGATGAAAGTGATGATGAAGAACCACTTGCCATCCCTAAGAGTTATGTTTTTGATCAAGATGCTTCTTTAGCTATTTTAGCTTTCAGAAATAGAACTGAACTTAAAATATTATTAGCTAAATGGAGTAAGCAATCTCTAAATGCTAGAATGAAACCTGACCCTGCTTTTGCTACTTCACCTATCTTTGTTACTAATAAGGATTATGAATTTTCTGTTGATCCTGATATAATTACTTTTGGTTGAATCTGATCCTTTTCATGGTTATGAATCTGAAACTGTTGTGGCACATCTTACTAAATTAAATGATATAGCCACCCTGTTTACTAAAGATGAGAGAACTCGCTACTTTTACATCCTTAAAATATTTCCGTTCTCATTAAAGGGTGATGCTAAGATATGGTTTAATTCTCTTGATCCTGGTTGTGTGTGTAGTCTCCGGGATATGTTTTATTACTCCTCTGCTAAATATTTCTCTGCTCATAAGAAACAAGCTGCTTTAAGGGATATATATAATTTTGTGCAAATTGAAGAAGAGAGTCTCCCACAAGCTTGGGGGAGGCTTCTCCAATTACTTAATGCTTTGCCTGATCATCCTCTTAAGAAAAATGAAATACTTGATATCTTTTATAATGGACTAACCGATGCCTCCAGAGATTACCTAGACAGTTGTGCTGGTTCTGTTTTTAGGGAAAGAACACCGGATGAAGCTGAAATTCTATTGAATAATATGTTGACAAATGAAAATAATTGGACACCTTCGGAGCCAATTCCTAAGCCTATTCCTAAACCAGCTCCGAAGAAGAGGGGTATTCTATTTCTCAGTCCTGAAGATATGCAAGAGGCAAAGAAATCTATGAAAGAAAAGGGTATTAAAGCTGAAGATGTTAAGAATTTACCTCCTATTGAAGAAATACATGGTCTTAATTTACCGCCTGTTGAAGAAACATATAATCTTAATCCATTACCTATTGAAGAAACTCATGGTCTTGATAACCCGACACAGGTAGTAAAGGTAAATTCTCTCTATAGATATGATAAAGCTGTAATCCCATTTACTAAAATTGCTAGCCCATGCTTAGATGAGTTTGATAAATTTATTGCTAAGCAAGAAGATTTTAATGCTTATTTTGGTAGACAATTAAAATACAATTCAAATATTCTTGGACACTTGGGTGATTATATGGCTAACGTTAAAAGTGAGCTTAAACTTATTAGTAAACATGCTTCTATGGTTACCACTCAAGTATAACAAGTACTTAAAGCTCAAAATGATTCGCTCAATGAATTGAATAGTAAAGATAATGATTATGCTATTAGAGTGGCTACTAGAACTGGTAGAATGACTCAGGAACCTTTGTATCCTGAAGGCCATCCTAAGAGAATTGAGCAAGATTCTCAGAGAACTAATTTAGATGCACCTAGTTCTTCTAAAAGGAAGAAAAAGAAAAATGATAGGACTTTGCATGCTTCTAGTGATCCTATTGTTGAAACACCTGAGAATCCAAATGACATATCTATTTCTGATGCTGAAACACAACCTGGTAATGAAACTGAAACTAGTGGTAATGTTAATGATAATGACATAGAAATTGAACCTGCTGTTGATCTTGATAACCCACAATCAAAGAATCAATGTTATGATAAGAAAGACTTCGTTGCTAGTAAACATGGTAAAGAAAGAGAACCATGGGTTCAAAAACCCATGCCTTTTCCTCCCAAACCATCCAAGAAAAAGGATGATGAGGATTTTGAGCGCTTTGCTGAAATGATTAGACCTATCTTTTTGCGTATACGATTAACTGATATGCTCAAAACTAATCCTTATGCTAAGTACATGAAAGATATTATTACAAATAAAAGAAAGATACTGGAAGCTGAAATTTCCACCATGCTTGCTAATTATACTTTTAAGGGTGGAATACCAAAGAAACTTGGAGATCCAGGAGTACGCACTATACCTTGCTCCATTAAAAGAAACTATGTTAAAACTGCTTTATGTGATCTTGGAGCCGGTGTTAGTGTTATGCCTCTCTCTTTTTATAGTAGACTTGATTTGAATAAGTTGACACCTACTGAAATATCTTTGCAAATGGCTGATAAATCAATTGCTATACCTGTCGGTATTTGTGAGGATGTGCCTGTTGTAGTTGCAAATGTTACTATTTTAACGGACTTTGTTATTCTTGATATTCCCGAGGACGATAGTATGTCTATTATTCTTGGAAGACCCTTTTTGAATACTGCAGGGGCTGTTATTGATTGCACTAAAGGCAATGTCACTTTTCATGTTAATGGTAATGAGCATACGGTACACTTTCCGAGGAAACAACCTCAAGTTCACAGTATCAATTCTATTGGAAAAATTCCATCGATTATATTAGGAGGTTTTGAATTTCCTCTTCCTACTGTCAAGAAGAAATATGATATTCTTATTATTGGGGATGTGCATATCCCCGTTGAGGTAACATAGTGTTATTCGAAATTTCTCCGGTTCCATGTTATTCGGAATGGGTTCGTTAACAAGACTTGATCAACCTTGTTAGTGGATTCCTTTTGATGACCATGAGATGGATGAAACTAGAAGGCACAACCTTCTGCACCCCACTTTTACTTTCTATTATTTACATAAAATAAAATAAAATAAATATTTTTCTGTCTGTTATCTGATTATTCGTGCAATATAAAAATACCTCAAAAATAAAAGTTCTCCAAATGCCCTGAAAATTAAATATGATTTTTTCTAGAATATTTGCGGATTTATGGAACTGAGAACACACCAGGGGGCCAACCACCTTGCCACGAGGGTGGAGGGCGCGCCCCTGCCTCGTGGGCCCACGGTGGCCCTCATCCACTTATCCTTTCACGCATACACTTCATCTTCCTCCCCCAAACACGAATAACCAGCTCAAACCCGAGTCCAAGCTCGTTTTGCTGCCATTTTCGATCTCCTTGCTCAAAGCACCTCTCACAAAACTGCTTGGGGAGATTGTTCCTTGGTATGTGACTCCTCCATTGGTCCAATTAGTTTTTGTTCTAGTGCTTTATTCATTGCAATTTTTTGCTGCTTAGGTGACCCTGTTCTTGAGCTTGCATGTCAAATTTATATGGTCAAAAGTAGTTTTGATGCATGATATAGACCCTAGGCACTTGTAGGAGTAGTTGCTATCAATATTATTGAGTTTGGTTTACTTTTATTTTGAAGTTACTAAAAATTTCAGAATTTTTCAGAAAATGATGAGGAGACTTTTGAGGGGCTCATCGAGCCAAAGCTCGAAGGAAAAGGCACCGAAGCCTAAGTATAATCTTCCTCGCACCGCGGAGGTTCGGGCGTGTGAATGGCCTTCCGAGGATTTCTTGAGAGCAGCCGAGATTTATGAAGATTTTCATGAATTGGCTCAGACTGCAGGCCTTACCGCCTTCCTCCACGACCAATGCGATCAGTCTCTCTTGCTCACAAATACCTTTGTGCAAAACTTTCATTTTCATTCTAGGAACTCACCACCTACGGTGGAGTTTCATTTATATGATGAGCATAAGGAGATGTCACTTTATGATTTCTGTCGGATTTGTTAAGTCCCTTTTGAGGGCAATACAGAAGAACCACATCGTGATGATGTGGTGGGATTTATTGACACTATCACTGTAGGGGAAACAAGGAAGGTTTCCGATGCATGAATCACTAGCATACACTTTCCTGTTTTACGTTATTTTGCATTATTTGCTAGTCGTTGCTTAATTGGTCGCGGAAACTGTGGAAACCTGAGTATCCCTGATATTATTATTTTGCACCATGGTTTATACGGTGATAACTCTTTTAGTATGGGCGGCATTATTGCCAAACGGTTAAGTCTGAACCGTACCAAGGGCCCCATCGTTGGAGGCATCTATGCTACACGCCTAGCTGCACATTTTAACATACCTATTAGGCATGCTGAGAAGGAAGAAAAAGTGTTGCCTCGTGTTTATCTAGATTATAAAAGTATGGTAGCACATGATTTTATTGTAAAGAATAGGTAAGGAGAGCTTAAATACCAATTGTTCTTTAATAAACATCATCCTAAGACTATTACCTTGTCTGCTCCTTGTTTGTTTGATTTGACTGTAGGCCCGTACCTTGTTCCATTGACGGCTATCCACGCCTACCGGAACCCTGCACCAGCCGAGGAGCCAGAGGCGGAACCACAATTTGATCCTTCACGACAGTCTAATTATCAGTGGGATCCGGAGATGATTGTCAGCCAGTGGCAATCGGAGCCTTCCTCTTCTACATCACAGTATGACCCTAGCTACTATTATGGATATCCGCCAGGCCAGCCGTGGCCATAGACCAACTTAGGCCAAAAGCCTAAGCTTGGGGGAGTACGTATTTCCCACCGACATTACATTTAGGCTCACGCACTCATTGCTAGATGTCGGTGCTCATACTTTTTCATTGTATCATCCATGCTAGTTTATTTTACTTTTTTATGCTTTCTTCTTGTGTGTTTAATAAACCTTAAGAAAAACAAAAAAAATTAGTTGTAGCTTTTAATCAATTTAATTTCCATGCTTGTAGTAGTAATTAAAAAGAAAACCCAAAAATATTTCCTGTTCTTCTTTTGCTTGTTGGGAGCTTTCCCGTGTAAATAGTTTTATTTCTTTTCTTTTCTTTGGGGGTCGATAGGAGAAGACCATAATCAAATTGTTGAAGTGGCTCTTATATGCATAATTGTTGATCTGACAAAAGAGCCCATATTGCCTTGTCTTCTCCTGTTTATTGAATGCCTGCAGATTCCAGCTTAGTCCAATGCACATGCACTATTATTATTATTCACACTATTCAGTCGTGCAAGTGAAAGGCAATTATGATGATATATGATGGACTGACTGAGATGAGAAAAGCTGGTATGAACTCGACCTCTTTTGTTTTTGTAAATATGATTAGTTCATCGTTCCTGATTCAGCCTATTATGAATAAACATGTTTGCAATGACAATTAGAGATCATAGTTTCTTGTGCCATGCTTGATTAGCTATGAGTTATAATGGTTTACCTTGCGTGCCAACATGCTATTAAAATGGTTATGATGTGGTATGATAGGTGGTATCCTCCTCTGAATGATTTAAGTGACTTGACTTGGCACATGTTCACGCATGTAGTTGAAACAAAATCAACATAGCCTTCACGATATTTATGTTCATGGTGGATTATATCCTACTCATGCTTGCATTCGGTGTTGATTAATTTTAATGCATGTTCATGATTGTTGTCGCTCTCTAGCTGGTCGCTTCCCAGTCTTTTGCTAGTCTTCACCTGTACTAAGGGGGAATACTGCTTGTGCATCCAATCCCTTAAACCCCAAAGTTATTCCACATGAGTCCACTATACCTACCTATATACGGTATCTACCTGCCGTTCCAAGTAAATTTGTATGTGCCAAACTCTAAACCTTCAAATAAATATCATGTTTTATATGCTCGAATAGCTCATGTATCAACTAGGGTTGTCTGTATCTTCCATGTTAGGTGGGTTATTCTCAAGAGGAGTGGACTCCGCTCCTCACTCACGAGATAAATGGCTGGTCACCGGGATGCCCAGGCCCATGCTTTATGCAAACTAAATCAAAATAATTGCAAACAAAACTCCCCCTGAGACTCTTGTTAGTTGGAGGCACTTGTTGTTTCGAGAAAGCCATGGATTGATGCTTGTGGTGGAAGGGGGAGTATAAACTTTACCATTCTGTTTGGGAACCGCCTATAATGTGTGTAGCATGGAAGATATCGCCATCTCTTGGTTGTTATGTTGACAATGAAAGTATACCGCTCAAAATATTATTCACCTCTATTTCAAAACCGAGCTCTGGCACCTCTACAAATCCCTGCTTCCCTCTGCGAAGGGCCTATCTATTTACTTTTATGCCGAGTCATCATCCTCTTATTAAAAAGCACCAGTTCGAGAGCACCGCTGTCATTTGCATTCATTACTGTTAGTTTACATTGAGTATGACTTGACTGGATCTCTTTTACCATGAATTACAATGTCTAGTCAGTCCTTGGTCTTTAAAGGTGCTCTGCATTTATGTTTTGTGGTCTCAGAAAGGGCTAGCGAGATACCATCCTGTTATATCATATTATGATTGTTTTGAGAAAGTGTTGTCATTGGAGTTTTATTATTATGGCTCGCTAGTTGATTATGCTATTGATATGAGTAAACTTGAGACCTATGTGTTATTGTCAATGTGGTTAGTTATAATCTTTGATGAAAACTTGAATGCTGGCTTTACATATTTACAACAACAAGAGCAAACAGAGTTTGTAAAAGTTTTTCTTTATCACTTTCAGTTTGTCAACTGAATTGCTTGAGGACAAGCAAATGTTTAAGCTTGGGGGAGTTGATACGTCTCCAATGTATCTACTTTTCCAAACACTTTTTCCCTTGTTTTGGACTCTAACTTGCATGATTTGAATGGAACTAACCCGGACTGACGCTGTTTTCAGCAGAATAACCATGGTGTTATTTTTGTGCAGGATCAAACGTTCTCGGAATGACCTGAAACTTCACGGAGACACTTTTCAGAAAATAAGAAAAATACCTGCCAAAGATGAAGGCCAGGGGGCCTACCGTCTTGCCACGAGGGTGGGGGGCGCGCTTGCCCCCCTAGGGCGTGCCCCCTACCTCGTGGCCCCCCTGTTGCCTCTTCGACTCCAACTCCACCTCCATATATTGAGTTTTGATGAGAAAAAAAATCAAGGAGAATAAATCATCGCGTTTTACGATACGGAGCTTCCGCCAAGCCCTAAAGCCTCTCGGGAGGGCTGATCTGGAGTCCGTTCGGCGCTCCAGAGAGGGGAATCCGTCGCCATCGTCATCATCAACCATCCTCCACCACCAATTTCATGATGCTCACCGCCGTGTGTGAGTAATTCCATCGTAGGCTTGCTGGACGGTGATGGGTTGGATGGGATCTATCATGTAATCGAGTTAGTTTTGTTAGGGTTTGATCCCTAGTGTCCACTATGTTTTGAGATTGATGTTGCTATGACTTTGCTATGCTTAATGCTTGTCACTAGGGCCCGAGTGCCATGATTTCAGATCTGAACGTATTATGTTTTCATCAATATATGAGTGTTCTTGATCCTATCTTGCAAGTCTATAGCCACCTATTATGTGTTATGATCCGTTATCCCCGAAGTGACAATAATCGGGATACTTACTGGTGATGACCGTAGTTTGACGAGTTCATGTATTCACTATGTGTTAATGCTTTGTTCCAGTTCTCTATTAAAAGGAGGCCTTAATATCCCTTAGTTTCCGTAAGGACCCCGCTGCCACGGGAGGGTAGGACAAAAGATGTCACGCAAGTTCTTTTCCATAAGCACGTATGACTATATTCGGAATACATGCCTACATTCTATCAATGAACTGGAGCTAGTTCTGTGTCATCCTAGGTTATGACTGTTACATGATGAACCGCATCCGGCATAATTCTCCATCACCGATCCATTGCCTCCGAGCTTTCCATATATTGTTCTTCGCTTATTTACTTTCCCGTTGCTATTGCTATCATCACTACAAAATACCAAAAACATTACTTTTACTACTATTACCTTTTGCTACCGTTATCACCACTATCATATTACTTTGCTACTAAACACTTTGCTGCAGATATTAAGTTTTCAGGTGTGGTTGAATTGACAACTCAGCTGCTAATACTTGAGAATATTCTTTGGCTCCTCTTGTGTCGAATCAATAAATTTGGGTTGAATACTCTACCCTCGAAAACTATTGCGATCCCCTATACTTGTGGGTTATCACGCTACCTACCACTTGTTCTATCATGCCTCCCATATTGCCATGTCAAGCCTCTAACCCACCTTCCTAGCAAACCGTTGTTTGGCTAAGTTACCGCTTTGCTCAGCCCCTCTTATAGCGTTGTTAGTTGCAGGTGAAGTTGAAGTTTGTTCCATGTTGGAACATGGATATGTTGGGATATCACAATATCTCTTATTTTAATTAATGCATCTATATACTTGGTAAAGGGTGGAAGGCTCGGCCTTATGCCTGGTGTTTTGTTCCACTCTTGCCGCCCTAGTTTCCGTCATACCGTTGTTATGTTCCTTGATTTTGTGTTCCTTATGCGGTTGGATGTTATGGGAACCCCTTGACAGTTCGCTTTGAATAAAACTCCTCCAGCAAGGACCAACCTTGGTTTTATATTTGCCTAACAACCTATACCTTTCCCTTGGGTCGGCCAACCTGAGGGTCATCTTTATTTTAAACCCCCCGGGCCGGTGCTTGTCTAAGTGTTGGTCCGAACCGAGCTGCCTACGGGGCCACCTCGGGGAAACTTGAGGTTTGGTTTTACTCGTAGCTAGTCTCATTCGGTGTTTCCCTGAGAATGAGATACGTGCGACTCCTATCGAGATTGTCGGCACATCGAGTGGCTTTGCTGGTCTTGTTTTACCTTTGTCGAAATGTCTTGTAACCGGGATTCCGGGACTGGTCGGGTTTTCCGGGAGAAGGAATATCCTTCGTTGACCGTGAGAGCTTGTGATGGGCTAAGTTGGGACACCCCTGCATTGTTTGAACTTTCAAAAGCCGTGCCCGCGGTTATGGGCAGATGGGAATTTGTTAATGTCCGGTTGTAGAGAACTTGACACTTAACTTAATTAAAATGCATCAACCGCGTGTGTAGCCGTGATGGTCTCTTCTCGGCGGAGTCCGGGAAGTGAACACGGTTCTTGTGTTATGATTGAACGTAAGTAGTTTCAGGATCACTTCTTGATCACTTCTAGTTCACAACCGTTGCGTTGCTTCTCTTCTCGCTCTTATTTGCGTATGTTAGCCACCATATATGCTTAGTGCTTGCTGCAGCTCCACCTCATTACCCTATCCTACCCATAAGCTTAAATAGTCTTGATCTCGCGGGTGTGAGATTGCTGAGTCCTCGTGACTCACAGATACTTCCAAACAGTTGCAGGTGCCGATGATATCAGTGTAGATGACGCAACCGAGCTCAAGTGGGAGCTCGTTGAAGATCTTGTTCGTTGTGTTGTTTTGTTTCCTATTGATCAGTAGTGGAGCCTAGTTGGGACGATCGTGGATCTAGCATTTGGGGTTGTCTTCTTTTATTTTGGTTCCGTAGTCGGACCTTGATTGTAATCTGGATGTTGTATGTTTAACTTGTATTTGTGTGAAGTGGCGATTGTAAGCCAACTCTTTATCCCTTTCTTATTCAGTACATGGGATTGTGTGAAGATTACCCCTCTTGCGACAAACCTACCATGCGGCCATGCCTCTAAGTCGTGCCCCGACACATGGGAGATATAGCCGCATTGTGGGTATTACAATGATGTCTATATATTTTTGGAGCATCTCCATGCCATATTTGCAGTGGTGAAAGTTTTGTATTTTTGTGAGCTCTGTGGTGACTAGCGCAAGCATGCAAAGTAGGCTATGCGATGTTGCCATTTTCAGACACTGTTATTTTGCCAAGTCATTTCCTGTTACATTTTGATGCTATTTAAACTTGTTGCTACCAGTAGATCCATGCACATTTTGAGGTAGATCTGTAAGAGTGTTTTGTAGATGTGGTATTTATCTATCCATTCATGCCTCTAGTTGAAATTATGGAGTACTCTAGCTTGTCATTCCCATGCTCTACATTTGCTAAATATTTTTGCTGGCCAATTTTTAACATGCGATTCAGTTTTGCTAGTGATGCATGCATCCTATGAACTTGCTCTTGCCATGTTTAGCTTCATGCATATGTCTACTTTCTGTTGGTTTCCTTGTGATGTCATGAAATGCTCTATGGTGAGTGGCATGAGCTTGCAAAGTTGCTATCATGAATCTATTTCTGGCATGTCATGTTTTTCTTCTAAGTCTGAAACTGATCATATAACTTGCTATGTTTGCATGTGTGCTACCATATTTTCCATGCATCTTTGGTTAAAGTTCATTAAGGGAGTTTTGTTCTATGCCTTTAGTACTAGCATGCAATGCCTTTGTTTTCCATGATATGTTCCTGTAGCATGTTATTTGATAGCTCTAAACATTGATACCTGATGCTGTTTTGACATGTTTAGTATTTTTCTAAGTCTGTGAAGCTGATATCATTTGCATTTTGGCCATGCTATTTTAGGATTGTTCTAGTGAGTTCTAGCAGGAGCTCAATATTCATAATTTGTAGAGCTTCACCTATACTTTATGTTCATGTGCTTTGTTGCTATGTTTGAGTGTTTTAGCATAGTTTCTTGTTGCATTCTAAGTGCTATGATGCTGTTAATCGCAGATTTGCATCATTCTTGTTTTTCTTGTCATTTGCAAACCGCGCATCCGTTTCTGGTGATCCTTATATCGATTTCGACCGAAATCACTCACTATTTCCAATGGCATACTTGGTTTTCCAAGTTGATGCCTTGATCATGTTTTCCCTTCCGGGGTACCCATATGCATTGCACATCATACCTTGCATTCCATGCCATGTCTTGCATCATGTTGTTTGAGCATTGCACCGTGATTGATTGTTGTTGCTTGTGTTCTTGCTTTGGGTAGAGCCGGGAGACGAGTTTGTGAAGGAGGAACCTGTTGAGTACGCTAACGAGGAGCAAGATTTCAACAACTCTAAGAACTTTGCAGGCAAGATGACCATTACCCTCGATATCACTTCTATATTTGCTTACTAGTTGTTCGTTCTATCGTATGTCGTGCTACCTACCACTTGTTTATCATGCCTCCCATATTGCCATGTCAAGCCTCTAACCCACCTTCCTAGCAAACCGTTGTTTGGCTAAGTTACCGCTTTTGCTCAGCCCCTCTTATAGCGTTGCTAGTTGCAGGTGCCTTACAGGTTGTTCTATATTGGAACATGGATATGTTGGGATATCACACTATCTCTTATTTTAATTAATGCATATATATACTTGGCAAAGGGTGGAAGGCTTGGCCTTTTGCTTGGTGTTTTGTTCCACTCTTGCCGCCCTAGTTTCCGTCATACCGGTGTTATGTTCCTTGATTTTTGCGTTCCTTACGCGGTTGGGGTTATGGGACCCCCTTGATAGTTTTCTTTGAATAAAACACCTCCAGCAAGGCCCAACCTTGGTTTTAACATTTGCCTAACATTAACCTAAACTTTTCCCTAGGGATTTGCAAACCCGAGGGTCATCTTTATTTAACCCCCCATGCCAGTGTTCCTCTGAGTGCTGGTCCAACCTGGGCGATGTCCGGTGCCCCTTGGGCAACTAGGGTCTCAGCTAACCCGACGTCTTGCCCATCCGGTGTGCCCGGAGAATGAGATACGTGCGACTCCTATCGGGATTTGTCGGCACAACGGGCGGTCTTGCTGGTCTTGTTTTACCATTGCCAAAATGTCTTGTAACCTGGATTCCGAGACTGTTCGGGTCTTTTCGGGAGAAGGAATATCCTTTGTTGATAATGAGAGCTTGTGATGGGCTAAGTTGGGACACCCCTGCAGGGTATAAAATTTCGAGAGCCGTGCCCACAGTTATGTGGTAGATGGGAATTTGTTAATATCCGGTTGTTGAGAATTGACACTTGACTTTATTAAAATGCATCAACCACGTGTGTAGCCGTGATAGTCTCTTTTCGGCGGTGTCCGGGAAGTGAAGACGGTTTGGGTTATGTTTGATCGTAAGTAGTTCAGGATCACTTCTTGATCACTTATAGCTTTTCGACCATTACGTCTTATCATCTTACTCTTGTATTCGTATGTTAGCCACCATATTTGCTTAGCGCTTGCTGCAACGCCACCTCATTACCACATCCTACGCATAAGCTTAAATAGTCTTGATCTCGTGGGTTTTGAGATTGCTGAGTCCTCGTGACTCACAAATACTACCAAAGAAGTTGCAGGTGCCGATGATACCAGTGCAGGTGATGCTACCGAACTCAAGTGGGAGTTCGACGAGGACCTTGGCCGTTACTACGTGTCTTTTCCTGATGATCAATAGTGGTGCCCAGTTGGGACGATCGGGTATCTAGCAGTTGGGTTTATCTTCTTTTCTTTTGGTTGTCCGTAGTCGGACTATGAGTGTACTCTGATGATGTATGAATTATTTGATACTATTTATCCCTTTCTTGTTCATTACATGGGATTGTGTGAAGATGACCCTTCTTGCGACAAAACCACAATGCGGTTATGCCTCTAAGTTGTGCCTTGACACGTGAGATATATAGCCGCATCGTGGGTGTTACAGAAGGTATCGTGCCGTCGGTCGAGGCATTTGGGATAGGAAAGGAGGAGGATGGTGTGGGTGGGGTGTGGATTACCTGACCATATCGACCAGGCCATGCGGCAAGAAGAAGGGTCGGCGGCGAGGAGGCCACGCAGCAAGAAGAAGGGTCGACGGCAAGGAGGCAGCACTTCAAGAAGAAGGGTTGTCGGTGAGGAGGCAGCGCTGCAAGAAGAAGGGTAGCCGGCGAGGAGGCGACGCTGCAAGTAGAAGGGTCGCCAGCGAGGAGGCTGACTTGCCAGTAAGCAGCAATGAAGGTTTGAACTTGAAAATCAAGGAGGAACAGTGGAAATGTGGCTTTTGGTAGGAGGGAGGGAGCGGAGAGATAGATATTTCCACGGTGGCATTTTTTTCGCTTGGTGCCGTGAGAAACTGGCGCGCAAGTGTGGTTCAACCGGGGGCGGTGGACTGTAGATGACGAAGCTTCCTGCGTAAGCCAGACAAGACGGTGCGTCAAGATATTTTATATCGCATCCCACACGATTCTTTCTAGTAAACTGTTTGTGGTATACCTGTTTTTTTCATTATGTTTTGAAAGACAAAATGGTGTTACGGAGGCAAAGGATGGTGTTTCAATTGCTAGAACATTTACGTACAGTGAACATGCAACTAGTACATGAGTGTCGTGTTTAAATTTGGAATTATTCCGGGTTCGTTTGGCATTTTTATGCATTAATTGACTTTCTGGGCATTTAATGTGCATAATTCAAATTTGAACTACAAGCACATGCTCCAATGCACCAAAGTTTGTTGAAGAATCACATGTGTGTCTTTGTGTGAATTTATAGGTCCCATGCAAGAAATGAGAATGAAATTCAAACATCTGGGCGTCGTGGCTCGGTCGGAAAGATTGAGAAACTTGGGTTTCTAATTCCTGTAAATCCAAAACACGCCTGAAAATCATGAAACTTGGCATGGTGTCATGACATGGCACCAACATGCTGCGGTAATTTTTTTGCCGAATTGGGACAAGCTTTGGTGTAAGCTTCAGGCAAACTGGAGCTTCCCTCAAGAAGGTTCGTGTTTCCAAGAGGGAACGTGCAATCTTCGCGTGCGAAACGACATACGTACACTGCCTTCTCCTGCCTTAATTTTTTTAAACTGGCAGATTAGACCAAATAGAAGTATCATGCTAAATTTTGGAATTATTTCTGGTTCGTTTGGCCATTTTTATACATTAATTTAGTTTTTGCACATTTAATGTGCATATTTCAAATTTGAACTACAAGCACATGCTCCAGTGCACCAAAGATGGTTGAAAAATCACATGTGTGTCTTTGGGTGAATTTATAGGTCCCATGCAGCAAATGGGAATGAAATTCAAACATTTGGGCTTCGTGGCTCGGTTGGAAAGATTAAGAAACTTGGTTTTTAATTTCTGTAAATCCAAAACACGCCTGAAAATCATGAAACTTGGCATGGTGTCATGACATGGCACCAACATGCTGCGGTAATTTTTTTGGCCAAACTGGGACAAGCTTTGGTGTAAGGTTCTTGCAAACCGGAACTTCCCTCAAGAAGGCTCGTGGTTCTGAGAGGAAACGTGTCACCTTCGTATGCGAAACAACATACGTACACTGCCTTCTCCCGCCTTAATTTTTTACACTGATAGATTTGACCAAATAGAAGTATCGTGCTAAATTTTGAATTATTCCGGGTTCATTTGGCCTTTTTATACATTAATTAAGTTTCTACGCATTTAATGTGCATAATTCAAATTTGAATTACAAGCACATGCTCGAGTGCACCAAAGTTGGTTGAAAAATCACATGTGTGTCTTTGGGTGAATTTATAGGTCCCATGGAAGCAATGAGAATGAAATTCAAATATCTGGGCTTCGTGGCTCAACCGGAAAGATTCAAAAACTTGGTTTTTTAATTACTGTAAATCCAAAACACGCCTTAAAATCATGAAACTTGGCATGGTGTCATGAAAGGGCACCAACATGCTGCGGTAATTTTTTGGCCGAATTGGGACAAGCTTTGGTGTAAGCTTCTTGCAAACTGGAGCTTCCCCCAAGAAGGCTCGTGGTTCCGAGAGGGAACGTGTCACATCCGTGTGCGAAATGACAGACGTACACTGCCTTCTCCCGCCTTAATTTTTTAACACAGACAGGTTAGACCAAATAGAAGTATCGTGCTAAATTTTGGAATTATTCCAGGTTCGTTTGGCCTTTTTTATACATTAATTGAGTTTCTAGGCATTTAATGTGCATAATTCAAATTTGAACTACAAGCACATGCTCCAGTGCACCAAAGTTGGTTGAAAAATCGCATGTGTGTCCTTCAGTGAATTTATAGGTCCCATGCAAGAAATGCGAATGAAATTCAAACATCTAGACGTCGTGGCTCGACCGGAAAGATTGAGAAACTTGGTTTTTTAATTCTTGTAAATCCAAAACACGCCTGAAAATCATGAAACTTGGCATGGTGTCATGACATGGCACCAACCTGCTGTAGTAATTTTTTTGGCCGAATTGGGACAAGCTTTATTGTAAACTTATTGCAAACCGGAGCTTTCCTCAAGAAGGCTCGTGATTCCGAGAGGGAATGTGTCACCTCCGTGTGCGAAACGACATATGTACACTGCCTTCTCCCGCCTTAATTTTTTTTACACTAGCAGATTAGACCAAATAGAAGTATCGTGCTATATTTTGGAATTATTCCGGATTTGTTTGGCCTTTTTTATACATTAATTGAGTTTCTGCGCATTTAATATGCATAATTCAAATTTGAACTACAAGTACATGCTCCAGTGCACCAAAGTTGGTTGAAAAATAACATGTGTGTCCTTGGGTGAATTTATAGGCCCCATGCAAAAAATGAGAATGAAATACAAACATCTGGGCATTGTGGCTCGGCCGGAAAAATTGCGAAACTTGGTTTTTTAATTCCTGTAAATCCAGAACACGCGTAAAAATCATGAAACTTGGCATGGTGTCATGACATGGCACCAACATGCTGTGATAATTTTTTTGGCCGAATTGGGACAAGCTTTGGTGTAAGCTTCTTGCTAACCGGAGCTTCCCTCAAGAAGGCTCGTGGTTCTGAGAGGGAACGTGTCACCTCCGTGTGCGAGACGACATACGTACACTGCCTTCTCCCGCCTTAATTTTCTTACACAGGCTGATTAGACCAAATTGAAGTATCGTGCTAAATTTTGGAATTATTCCGGGTTCGTTTGGCCTTTTTATACATTAATTGAGTTTCTGCGCATTTAATGTGCATAATTCAAAATTGAACTACAAGCACATGCTCCAGTGCACCAAAGTTGTTTGAAAAATCACATGTGTGTCCTTGGGTGAATTTCTAGGTCCCATGCAAGAAATGGGAATGAAATTCAACAATCTGGGCATCGTGGCTCGGCCGGAAAGATTGAGAAACTTGGGTTTTTAATTCCTGTAAATCCAAAATCACGCCTGAAAATCATGAAACTTGGCATGGTATCATGGCATGGCACCAACATGCCGTGGTAATTTTTCTGTCCGATTTGCGAATGTGCACACATTAACAATCAACAAAGTCATTTTGGAACAAGTGTTGTCATGTTTCAAATCGGAAACACAAGTATTATTGAAACCGTGGGCTTTCTACTTACCGATTACGTGCCTCCACACGTCCCCTTTTTTATTGGATAGGAGGTGTCATGCGGGGTAGCTATTTGAGTACGGGGTACGTGCAATCAGACCCCTGCATGTGCTTGTCGGGAGGAGAGCCCTTTGATCGCTACCCGCCGCGCACCTCCCTCCCAACGTCTCCATTAATGGTGCTCGAGCCCATGTTCTACGGTGTGGCTATATGTGTCACTAGACTGAGATTTAAGAGAGAAAAATGAAAATCTGAAGAAAAAAAGTTTTGCTAGGATCTTGATGTAAGATCCGATGGACCTATATAGCATCGACTCCGACTTATAGAAAGCATGATGAATATAAGGAGGATGACAGTGGATAATAATTGTCTTACATATTTAGGAACATAATTAAAAAAGCCACATTGCGGCAATGCCCGAAATACACAAGGGCAAAAGAAGATGGAAGACAACGATCTAGCTCGCTGATCTCTACGTTGCTGCAGGCCGTGGGAACTAGTCTCCGTGGTGAGCGGCGATGAGCTCTTTCTTGTCCTCAAGATACTGCTTGAGAGCATCCACGGATTCCTCCACCAGCCTTCTGCACTCGACGTGCAACATGGAATTCTTGTCCATAAGTTTGTCGATAATGACGCCGGTCCTCTTCAACAAGGCAGTGGTCTCATCCTACTGCTCCGCACTTCCGATGATCTTCGCCCTCAGCAGGTTGCGCTCGGCCCGGAGCTTCGCATTTCTCTCATTTAGTTGCCGGATGACACCGGTAGCCTCTTCAAAAGAGGCTTTCATGTCGTCCTGCAATCTCGCCCAGCCGGAGATCTGATCCATATGGATATGGACGATCGCATGCATGCGCCTGTAAGAGTCCTCGCCTGTCCGCAAGACATTTTCCTAGGTTGCCGCGGAATGGGAGGACATCTATTCTGCATTCACGGCACGGCGGGACATCTCTTCTGCTTCCGCGGCGCGGCCGAACCAGTCTGCCGCATAGACGGCGCGGCGGGACCTCTATGCTGCTACGGCCGCACGGCGGGACATGCCGGCTGCGTTCGCGGCGAGGCGGGACATCTCTCGTGCTTCCGCTTCCATGCTCGCATCTCTCTGGTGGCAATGTCTCGACCCAGAACTCATGCTGGCCATGGCAGACGCAAAGGGAACGATGATGAATGGCTTGTTTGTTTTTGTGGATGAGGAGTTGAGGAGAAATGTGCAGTCATCTTGGAGTAGTAGTATTTATAACCGAGTAGTAATACGCTCCTAAGTGGGAAACCGTTTCGGTTTTGATCAGTGTGAACAGGTTTGCAATTTGGAATGTGACGGGACGCATGCTCAAAATTTGCTGATAGTTATAAGTGCGGCACTATTCTCGGAAGGCGTAACGTGGGCACGTACGCCTTCTCGGCTTCGTACGTGGCGTTTGCACCATAGGGTGTACCGCAATAGGCAATGTCAGCGCACATCTTGTTCCAACAACCATGCACACTCGTTACTATCATCGCGCATACTTCTTTTAATTAGAATGTGTGTGCCCATCTAGCGCACACACGTTGATCTATCTAACTGTTTCAGTTTGTTGTGGCTAATCGCAAACAATTCATCCGTGTGAAGTGTATGCCATCAATCGCAGACACATTGATCTGGCTGACCCATTTCTGTTCTGTTGCCTAATCGCAAACTGTTAATCCTTCTGAAGCGTATACCCTCAATCGCACACACCTTGATCTGGCTGGCTGTTTCTTTTGTGTTGCCTAATCACAAATAGTTCATCCGAGTGAACCGTATGTTGTATATCGCACATGCCTTCTTCAGGTTGCCCGTTTCTTTTGTTCCGCCTCATCGCAAATAGTTCATTGGAGTGAACCATATGCCCTACATCACACACGCAACTAAAATCTGAACCGTGTTTGATGGCTCCGCCATCGCAAATGTTTTGCACCTTTTTTGACAGTTCTTTTATACCACCATTTGCGATTATTGCATCACACACAGTTTCGTCGAAGGGTCTCTGATCGTAGTGTCGCGTTAGCAGCATCCCGCAGTAGTGCGTGCCCACCTTCTAATGAGAGTAACTCTTTATCCCATACATTGTTTAATTTCCCTTCATGCTTACCGAAGGATGAATGCTATGATGATTGGGATGAACCATTTGATTCGTTTGAAATATCCCTTTTTGATGAACTTGATGCTTGCTATGCTTGTGGCCATGATGCCAATATGAATTATGCTTATGGAGATGAACTTGCTATAGTTCCTTATGTTAAGAACGAAATTGTTGCTATTGCACCCACGGATGATAGTCCTATTATCTTTTTGAATTCTCCCAACTACATTATATCGGAGAAGTTTGCGCTTACTAAGGATTATATTGATGGGTTGCGTTTTACCATTACACATGATGATTTTGATAAATATAATATGTATGTGCTTGCTGCTCCTACTTGCAATTATTATGAGAGAGGAACTACATCTCCACCTCTCTATGTTTCCAATACGATAAAATCGCAAGAAACTGTTTATACTATGTATTGGACTTTACTTGATGTGCATGAATTGTTCTTTTATGACATGTCGATGCATATGGAGAGAGTTAGACTTCGTTGTTGCATGATATTTGTTTCTTTGTGCTCACTACTAAATTACAAATCATTGTTAATTAAAATTGGCTTTGATATACCTTGGGATCCGAGTGGATCAATTACTTGAGCACTTTATGCCTAGCTTAATGCCTTTAAAGAAAGCGCTGCCAGGGAGACAACCCGGAAGTTTTAGAGAGTCATTTTATTCTGTTGAGTACTTTTATAAAGTTTTAAAAAAAATATATAGGGGAACCTAAAAAATTTCAAAAATAAAAGTGAAAGTAAGAAAGACGAGCGCCGTTGAAGTGGGGGAGCTCCTTGAACCTTGTTCATGCCCATGGAAACTTTGCGAATCTTGACTTACAGAAACTTTTCAACAAAAATAATTATCCCCTTGTACAAATACAGTGTATTATAAAAATAATGTGCCAAGATTTCCCTTTAGGATGATTAGATTGCTTGTTTGGTATGTGTGGTGCAAAAACAGAAACTTTTGCGCCCAGTAACAAAGTTGATCTGAGCTGCTGGAATGCGATAAATTCTTGAGTTTTTTGCACAGTACTGCTATACAATTTTCTTATTTTGTCCTAAGTTTTTAGAATTTTTGGAGTTACATAAGTATGGTGAATGTTCATATTACTACAGACAATCCTGTTTAAGACATATTCTATTTTTGATGCATTGTTTTGCTAGTTTTGAAGAAACTATCAATTTTATCGGTGGTATAAGCCATGGAGAAGCTATAATACAGTAGATAAAATGCAAAAACAAAATATGAATGGGTTTGCAACAGTTCTTAAAGTGGTGATTTGTTTTATTATACTAACGGATCTCATGAGGGTTTTGTTAAGTTTTGTGTGATTGAAGTTTTCAAGTTTTGGGTGAGATCATGATGTATTTACGAATAAGGAGTGGCAAGAGCCTACGATTGGGTATGCCCGAGGCACCCCAAGGTACTATTCAAGGACTCCCAAGCAACTAAGCTCGGGGATGCCCCGGAAGGCATCCCCTCTTTCTTCTAACGACCATGGATAATTTTACTTGGAGCTATATTTTTATTTGTCACATGCTATGTGCAAATTCTTGGAGCGTCTTTTGTGTTTATTTTTCATTTTACTTTTATGCACCATGCTGGTATGAGATAGTCCTTGGTTGATTTATAGCATGCTCTTTGCACTTCACTTATATCTTTTGAGTATGGCTTTATATAATGCTTCATGTGCTTCACTTATATCATTTGAAGTTTGGATTGCCTGTTTCTCTACACATAGAAAACCGTCATTTGTAGAATGCTCTTTTGCTTCACTTATATTTGTTAGAGTGCGGGAATATCTTTTTTTAGAAAGAATTAAACTCTCATGCTTCACTTATATCTATCTAGGGAGTTGACATGAATTGGTCATTCACATGGTTAGTCATAAAATCCTACATAAAACTTGTAGATCACTGAATATGATATGTTTGATTCCTTGAAATAGTTTTGCGATATAAAGATAGTGATATTAGAGTCATGCTAGAAAGTAATTGTGGATTGGTAGAAATACTTGTTAAGGTTTGTGATTCTCGAAGTATGCACTTATGGTGAACTGTTATGTGATGAAGTCGGAGCATGATTTATTTTTTATTGTCTTCCTTATGAGTGGCGGTCGGGGATGAGCAATGGTTTTTTTCCTACCAATCTATCCCCCTAGGGGCATGCGCATTAGTACTTTGCTTCGATGGCTAATAAATTTTTTCAATAAGTATGTGAGTTCTTTATGACTAATGTTGAGTCCATGGATTATACGCACTCTCAGCCTTCCATCGTTGCTAGCCTCTCCAGTACCGCACAACTTTCACCGGTGCATTAAACCCATCCTTATACCTTCCTCAAAATAGCCACCATACCTACCTATCATGGCATTTCCATAGCCATTCTGAGATATATTGCCATGCAGCTTCCACCGTTCCTTTTATTATGACACGCATCATCATTGTCATATTGCTTTGCATGATCATAAGATAGCTAGCATGATGTTTTCATGGCTTGTACGGTTTTTGATTTCATTGCTACGCTAGATCATTGCACATCCCAGTACACCATCGAAGGCGTTCATATAGAGTCATATCTTTGTTCTAGTATCGAGTTGTGATATCGAGTTGTAAGTAAATAAAAGTGTGATGATCATCATTATTAGAGCATTGTCCCATGTGAGGAAAGGGTGATGGAAGCCATGATTCCCTCACAAGTTGGGACGAGTCTCCGGACTTTATAAAATAAAAGAGCCCAAAAATATGCCAAAGAGCCCAAAACAAAAAAAGATAAAAAAAAACTATATGAAATGAGAGAAAAAGAGAGAAGGGGCAATGCTACTATCCTTCACCACACTTGTGCTTCATATTAGCACCATGTTTTTCATATAGAGAGTCTCCTATGTTGTCACTTTCATATACTAGTGGGAATTTTTCATATAGAACTTGGCTTGTATATTCCAGTGATGGGCTTTCTCAAATTGCCCTAGGTCATCGTGAGAAAGCAAGTTGGATGCACACCCACTTAGTTTCTTTTGAGCTTTCATACACTTATAGCTCTAGTGCATCCATTGCATGGAAATCCCTACTCACTTGCATCGACATCGATTGATGGGCATCTCCATAGCCCATTAATTTGCCTAGTTGATGTGAGACTTTCTCCTTTTTGTCTTCTCCTCACAACCATCATATTCTATTCCACCTATAGTGCTATATCCATGGCTCACGCTCATGTATTGCGTGAAAGTTGAAAAGGCTTCAGAACATTAAAAGTATGAAAAAATTGCCTGGCTTGTCATCAGGGTTGTGCATGATGGAATACTTTGTGTGATGAAGATGGAGCATAGCCAGACAATATGATTTTGTAGGGATAACTTTCTTTAGCCATGATATTCTGAGAAGACATGATTGCTTTATTAGTATGCTTGAAGTATTGTTGTCTTTATGTCAAATGATAGACTATTGCTTTGAATCACTCGTGTCTTAATATTCATGCCATAATTAGATTATATGATCAAGATTATGCTAGGTAGCATTCCACGTCAAAAAATTATATTTTTTATCATTTACCTACTCGAGGACGAGAAGGAATTAAGCTTGGGGATGCTGATACGTCTCCATCATATCTATAATTTTTGATTATTTTATGCCAATATTCTATGACATTCATATACTTTTGGAAACTTTTTATATTATTTTTGGGACTAACATATTGATCCAGTGCCCAGTGTCGGTTCCTATTTGTTCCATGTTTTTTGTTTCACAGAATATCCATATCAAACAAAGCCCAAACGCGATAAAAACTTATAGACATTTTTTTGGAATATATGTGATTTTTGGGAAAAAGAATCAACGCGAGACGATGTCCGAGGGGCCCACAAGCCCAAGGGGCGCGCCCCCTACCCTAGGCACACCTGGCAGGCTTGTGCGCCCCATGCAAAAAAGATAATATCTGGATAAAAATCATGTTAAAATTTCAGCCCAATCGGAGTTACGGATCTCCAGGAATTTAAGAAACGGTGAAAGGCCAAAATCGGGGAACGCAGAAACAGAAGGAAACAGAGAGCGAGCGAGAGAGAGAGAGAGAGAGAGAGAGAGAGAGAGAGAAAGATCCAATCTCGGAGGGGCTCTCGCCCCTCCACCTCCATAGAGGCCATAGACCAGAGGGGAAAACCTCCCCCCATCTAGGGGGAAGGTCAAGGAAGAAGAAGAAGAAGAAGTAGGGGGCTCTCTTCCCCTCTCTTCCGGTGGCACCGGAACACCATCGGGGCCATCATCATGACTGTGGTCTACACCAACAACTTTGTCGCCGTCATCACCAATCTCTCCCCTTCTATGCAGTGGTGTAACACATCCTCTCCCCGCTGTAATCTCCACTTGAGCATGGTGCCCAACCCTATATATTATTTCCCAATGATGTATGGCTATCCTATGATGTTCGAGTAGATCCGTTTTGTCCTATGGGTTGATTGATGATCATGATTGGTATGAGTTGTATGTTTTATTATTGGTGTTGTCCTGTGGTGCTCTCTGTGTCGCGCAAGCATGAGGGATCCCCACTGTAGGGTTTGCAATATGTTCATGATTCACTTATGGTGGGTTGCTAGAGTGACAGAAGCTTAAACCTGAGTAAGGGGGTTGTTTGTGTATGGGAGTAAAGAGGACTTGAT
The DNA here is from genome assembly GCF_003073215.2 of Triticum urartu. Taxonomy (NCBI): domain Eukaryota; kingdom Viridiplantae; phylum Streptophyta; class Magnoliopsida; order Poales; family Poaceae; genus Triticum; species Triticum urartu. The sequence continues at coordinate 442,502,609 of NC_053024.1, read as the reverse complement.
ACCTTAGAACGCTATGGTTGGGTTTTACCTTAATGATCTTTAGTAGTTGTGGATGCTTTCTAGAGTTCCAATCATAAGTGCATATGATCCAAGTAGAGAAAGTATGTTAGCTTATGCCTCTTCCTCATATAAAATTGCAATAATGATTACCGGTCTAGTTTTCGATTGCCTAGGGGCAAATAACTTTCTTGTGACAAAAAGATCTATACTAAAACTAACTTAGTTGTTTCTTCATCTAAACAACCCCTATCTTTTATTTACATGCTCTTTATTTTCTTACAAACCTATCCTATCACACCTACAAAGTACTTCTAGTTTCATACTTGTTCTAGGTAAAGCGAACGTTAAGCGTGCGTAGAGTTGTATCGGTGGTCGATAGAACTTGAGGGAATATTTGTTCTACCTTTAGCTCCTCATTGTGTTCGACACTCTCACTTATCGAGAAGGGATACAATTGACCCCCTATACTTGTGGGTTATTAGGCAGTAGCTGTAAGAAAGTGAAGAACGACGATGAATACTTTATGCCAAGCAAGAAAGCTTAGAACAGATCCAATGCTTGTCCCAACATGAAGAGTGGTAGATCAAGTAAGACTATATAGCATCATCGAAGGGCGTCGATGCTGATTACTATTTCGTTGATGAGTTTATGTGAGGGAAACTAGTTCAGGTAACATTTGTAAGCAATGGTGTAGACCTCTGGAAGCCATATGTTAGCGATAATAGTGATGACTACTTCATGTAATTTTTGCACGATGTTGCATAATCAGTTTGTGGTGTCTAATTCTAGTGTGGTGTGTTATTCTAGTGTAGGAGCATTATGCTGTATCTTAATTTCCTATTGTAGTGTGTCACAATTTCTATTATTTTACAGTTTTTTCATGGAATTATCATATCAAGTAAAAAAACTTGAAAATATCATGAAAACAAATATGTCTCGTATATACATAGATAATGGATCGCACATGTAAGCAAGTGCAATAGTAACACATACATGAAAGCATGTCTCATACATAGATAATGACTCACACATGAGAAAAGTCTAAAACTAACATGGATGGCCATATGTGTCATACATAGATAATCATATCACTACCGGGGATGACGACGAAGCTGTGGCTTCCTGTAACACCCCGGACACACCCGCTGGTGGTCGTTACTCCTGGCAGGATCTAGACTGGCCCCATAGATAAATACTAGTCTTTTCTGCGCACTTTTTCCTCACTCGTGCGCACCCGGGAGAAACTTCCCGGCCGGTCACCCATCCTGAAACTACTCCAAACTGAGCACACTTAACTTTCGAGTTCTGTCCGAATGGGCTTCCGAAAAAGAAGGAATTCCTTATTTATATGAGTATTCTATCATCCCTAATAAGCCAGGCTATCACATACACCCCCACTCAGAGGAACCGACGTCCACGTCGGGCCACAGGAACGTTCCCTCTTGGCACATACGTCTGTGCATCCAGTCCAGTACATGTACCATGTTGTGTGCCACGACGGGTCACAAACGTCATGAACAACATGACCGTGCACCTGTCCGCAAACATCCGTGTAACCGCGAGGGTCAACTCTGATACCAACTTGTAACACCCCGGACACACCCGCCGGTGGTGGTTACTCCTGGCGGGATCTAGACTGGCCCCATAGATCAATACTAGTCTTTTCTGCGCACTTTGTCCTCACTCATGCGCACCCGGGAGAAACTTCCCGGTCGGTCACCCATCCTAAAACTACTCCAAGCTGAGCACGCTTAACTTTGGAGTTCTGTCCGAATGGGCTTCCGGAAAAAAAGGAATTCCTTATTTATATGAGTACTCTATCATCCCTAATAAGCCAGGCTATCACACTTCCTCGGACGAGGACCGGAGGGTGGTAAGCACTGAGTCGGTGGGCGAGGCAAACGATAACCATGGTCGTAGATAGCCTCGTCTGTCATGGCATGTGTCTCCTACATGGGTGGTGGAGGAGTCTGAAACACTGTCTGATAGGAGTCATAAGTGTGTGCAGCTTGGTCATCGTCATTGTCACAACCCTATAATAATGAACCATCACCACTAAGCATCAGTGACTGCACGGAATGCATCAACAATTGGGACTGGTTGCTGACTGTAGTAGAGTAGCACATGTAAAATTTATTTGCGAACCTACAATGCCGAAAAGAATGTATAAAGTAGTGTTACCTGGTCTCATTTGCTGATGCCAGTACAAGCTCCCTGGTTGTGAAGGAGGTGGCGGGCAGTAAGTTTGATGCGGGGGTGAAGCCATTTGTCGTGGTTCTGAATGATGCACAAAGGGACGTGGCTGATGATGTGCTGGATGAGGAACTGCAACATCCGAAGATCGTCTACATGTAATAGTTGCGTAAATCCCTCATAGCTTCTCATCAAAACGCTTGAATCATGAGAGGTTCTCTGGATGTGGGATAGTATCCCCCCTCTCAACCCTCTGCACGAAAGCGGAAAACTCCTCTCACGCCTCGACTGTCAAGTCACTCTATACATGACGAGTTAACCAATTCTATATGTTTAGGTTATGACAGAACTACACATATGAGTTACGTGGTATGTACTGCGTGGTGTCTGGTTCCCAAAACAGTGGCAGCTGGGTACATATCGCCGGTGAGAGGGGCTTCCATCTGTCAGGAGTAGCTGATGGAACCAAGTAAATCCTCGTTGTATGCCAATAATGTTGCAGATACAACCTGAACTTGTCCTAGTCAAATGGCCGAACCTCATTCCAAATATTTGTCGGTGCGGTAGCCCATGCCTGAACGTAAGGGCTAATGCTCTGAAGCCAAACAACCGTAGACTTGTTTCCTCCTATGCGGATGTACCTGGGATTAACATGCGTGTTACATTGTTAGCTATATTAAAAATGCAGTGTTGAGAACTAAATTAGAATTACTTACTTGTGAATGTGTGTTGGTATGTGTGGAATAACCTAAATTTTAGGCTCTTGACATAGACCAAACTGTCTCAACACCCCATGAAGAGACATCTCCTCAACCGTCACATCGAACACCACATTGGCCTTGGTCATCCAATAGTGCCAGTCTCTAGTGCACAATCCAGATATCCCAAGTGGGTACCTAGTTGATATAGTCTCATCCGAGTATGGATCCTAGATAACTTGATCCTCATGCCAACTATCAAACTACACCATGAAGGATGGGTAGCAGCCCCTCTCTTGGGTATGCGCAAACTGTCTCTGTACATGACAATAAATAAACATTAGTAATACATTTGCATGGCAAGAAATAATCGAATGAATTGTCACGTAATATAGAAGTACATCTCTCCATGCCCAAATAGATCTCACAATAGGCAAGTTACCAATAGCACACACGTAAGCCCCTACTAGGTCCTCCATCCCCAAAGGTCTATCAATGTAGATATAGGGTCGTCCAATAGGGAATCCCAGAGCTGCAACAATAGTGGACATCCAACCAGACCTCATTTTCTAGACTTCAACGTGCAAGCTTTGCACATGCCTCTATAGGTAGCTGCTAGCACAACAGAACCAAAACTCCTATGCATAGTGTCCCTAGGGCAGCGTGCATCAACTATCTCTCATGCAATACCAATGAGTTGCACATCGATAATAGTCACATGGTTCTCCATGAACATCATCTTGCTGAACAACCAAAGAATATATGCCTGTAGGGATCGATCAATATGTGCCTCTGACAACTGAACTCTAGGGGTAACCTAGCGCAACAATCTTCATAGAAAAGAAATGACTGTGTCAACTATGTAGTAAGGGAAACTATGAAAACAACGTATGTTGAGCTCACTAAGAAGGTTACCTAAAACCGGCTCAACCACCTAAAATGAGGCATGTGAGAATCGTCATGTAAGACGTCAGCAGTTGGTAACACATCTAGAAAACTTTCCTGTATCATTGCTGGCCAACCAGGTTCTGCCTCCAAAGGACCTATGGCAGCACCGGCCAAAGGTAGTCCCAACAATTAAGACACATCATGTAGAGTAGGAGTTGTCTCTCCCCAGGGAAAGTGAAACGTATGTGTCTCTGGTCTCCATCTATCTACTAAGCAGGTAAGGAGTGACCTATCGTAAGATAAATGTTTCACTCGCGTCTTGAAAAACTACATTGTTTCACCATCCTCATCCAAGTCCAGATGTTCAACCCAATTTTCCAAAGTAACCTCAACTAGCCGTGCCAGGGGTAGAAGTCCAAGCCAAGTTAATCTACAAAATAAAGATAATGTATCATACAATTAGCGGGTATCAAAAGTATGTCAAACATGTTCGTCAAACATGTAAGTCATTATATGTACACATACCTATTAACCCATGAACGGTGTATCATCCAGTTAGACTTTGGGGTGCGAGTGTCCAACACTTCTAAGTTCCCGCCCCCTTGCATAAGTGAGGCCAGGTGACCTCTAACGATTGTAGGATAAGCAATAGATATGAAGACATATCTACAATTGAAACAACAATTCTCACATATAACAAATTAAAAGATACTCCAACACACAATAATAAGTATCACATAGTCCCCACATATTACAAATTAAAACATAGCCTGACACACACTAATAAGTATCACATACACTAGTGCGCGTCGGTGCTATACAAACGGTTTTAAACCCCTTTCCGCAACGACATTTGGAACCGTTGCCTAGTGAGTGAAGGCGATAGGGTGGTCCTTCCCACACGACCAAGAAACCATCGGGGATAGGGACCTTACAGTACTCCTACTCGTTTGTGCTCGCATTGCCATCGCAGTCGGTATTTTGTGGTGCTACGTTTACGATGCGTGGACCATCACAAACAGTTCACTATTATAGAACGTGTATGATAAGAATACAATCACACACAGTTGCTTTTCCCAAAATGTATGCGATAACTAATTAAGAAGATTAGCTAATCGTCGTACGAGTGTCGGACATGATTAGGAAACGTCGGACCGTCGTAACATCGTCGTGCACAACAACTATCGCACACGCTATTCTATGGTGCAACGTTTACGATGCATACTTCATCAGAAACAATTCATGGTTGCGAATCGTGTACGATAAGGCAACTAACACAAACATTTAGTTCGCCCGCACCATTTGTGATATTGTATGACATCGCACATGCTTTGCAAACGGCAACTGTGTGCATGCTTGCACACGTTTCCTCTGTGTGAACCATCTCGGATTATGGTTTATATTGCAAACATTTGTGTTTTACCAACCGTGTGTGCCGTATTGACCCAGAGAGCGTAATTTTACCATAATTTAATTGCTGCTATTTCAAATTGTACCAGATTTGAATTTGAATTTGAATGTATGCTACAGCTTTATTAATGTCCATCAAGTTCAAACAACCAATGCATTACTCGATTCATAGGTACATATGTTCAAGAATTACATAAGAACCAAATAAAGAATATGAACCACAGTTGTATACTTGTACTATTAAACACGGTAAAGAAAGAGGCGAAATACATTCTGGTTGCTAAACAAGGTGAAGCGGAATGCCCATATTGTGCCCTCCTCCATGCAGAAGGCACGCACGACTCTTGTCCAACCCCTTGTGATGGCCGACCGCCCATCCTTCACGGTCTTCATGAAAACATCTAGATAATCATCGTGTTCTGGTAGAAATACTTTAACCTTTGCATGCCCACCAATAATGTAGTTTGAGAGCTAATCTTGAGTAAACTGCTTTGGCAACCAATGCAAAGGAAAAATATTCAGACATTGTCATCTAACACAACTCATTATGGGCAGTAAAAAGAAGGCTGCAGAGTTCTTATTTACCATCCTGCAGTTCGCTGTTGTCTTGGATAAAGTGTAAATAAATAGTTTAATTGCCATCTTTGGACCCATTTTACTAACAATTTTTGTCAGCTTCCTCACTTGATGATGGTTCATCGATATCTCATTGCCCCATACACAGAAAGGGTCGAAGCGCGGATCTTTACCAATGACATATGTACCTAAAAGCACCAAGTTAATATTAGAAGCTAAACATCAATTGCATAATGACGTAGTACAACACTCTTTTATAATATCTTATAACATCCAATATACTCACATATTAGATGAATTAACATCTTATATTATGGGCCGGAAGGAGTTTAGTGCATTCTTACAAATTACCGGCTGATTAACTGCTGCTGTATCCATGGGTTACAATTATTTTGAGCTAGTTCGGGCTCAAATATCCCTAAAGTATATCTAAACATGAGGGCTATTTGAGCTAGTTGCATCTATAACCCACCAAAAAAACTATCCAACCCAAGATGTGCTAATTGGAGCTAGTTCTCCTAGTGCATTTATTGTCAATCTAACCCTGCCATCCAAACAACTCTTTCGATGGAGTTAGTTCAGGGTTAGTTATGAGCTAGAAACTAACTCTAACCTCTTGCTAAGTTGAGTATCCAAACAGGGTTGTGTTGTTGTTGTTGCTGCTCTTCTACGTATATCTAGACATCATCAGAACATTAATGTAACCTCTTCCTTGTTGCTATGTAGCCTAGGATTGCATATTTAGACATTAAGTACAGTGCATGTTGCTATGTAGCCTCAGATATATTACATATGGACCTAGTTAACCTAATGATAAATGGGTTGCAGATATATTCAGTTAAAAGTCTATTCACCGATTAGTCCCTTATCAGCCCCCGGCCTATATGGTACCAGCTACCTATATCCTAAACAGTGAGCATATATAAGCCATGGGATGAAACTAACCTCAATGGAAAACAACAGTCATTCCCAAAATTGTCTTGTGTAGGTACATCGAGAAGCATGTTAAGCACAACAGGATAAACATGAACCAAAATTATCCATGGAAGACAAAATAATCTCCAAAAGATAGCTTCAGTATGCAGTTTTAAGCACGCTAGTAAAGCAAAACAAGTGGAAAGTTGTGTTAACTGCAACAGGCCTAACATTTAACAAAAAGGAAACATAGTCATTCAAACTGTAGTGATGAAATTGGTATTGTAGTGCTAACATTTAACAAAAAGCAACCAAATGTAGTCATTCATAGTGGTATTGTTGAAACTGGTAGTGATGAAATTGAACTGCATAGTTCATACTTGCACATATAGAACATCACGTTGTGAATAACTGGAATAAACAAGGCATACTACGAACAACTAAAGATAGCATTTGAAACTGGACATATGCTAACTACAAACAACCGAACAATCAAAAAACTTTAAAAGAGGCATATGCTAGCTATAACAGGCTTAACAACCAGCAAATATATGCATTCCTGTCGATATGTTTAAAATTGGATTGATGAAATGTACTGCACAGTAAATAATTGCACACATAGAGCATCACATTGTGAACAACTGAAGTAAACAAGGCATACTGCAAACAACCAGATATAGCAATTAAAACCGGACATATTCTCACTACACTACAAAAGGGACTCGACAAAACAAATCATGGGTTTCCCCCCGTGAAGAGGCACGACAAAACAAATCATGGGTTTCCTCACTTGTCATAGATGGGCTCGTTCCCGTGGGAAGAGCACGGACCCTGGGTGCACTCCATGTTGTCGTAGATGGGCTCCTTCCCCTTGGAAGAGCACGGATGTAGTGTGCCCTCCCTGATGTCGCAGACAGGCACTTTCCCCTTGGAAGAGCATATGGTTTCTTTCCGCTTTGAAGAGCCGGAGAGGGTGCCCTCCTCGTGGTCGTCGTCGATGAGGTCTGACTTGGAAGCTGTGGATCCCAAGCCAGCGTCGCAGAACATGTCCTTCGGAAATGACAAAAGGCGCTCGATGGCGATGTAGGATGGCAAATTGTTGACAGCGAGCCAGAGGAGATCAGCGGCAGGGCCATGGATGAGATCGACGGCGTTTGAAACCGATTGGTTGGGGGTGGGCCACTTAACTTGTGACATAGCCCGCCTTAGGCCGTCGCTGTCGATGACCTCAATGTCGTAGCCAGCAGCCGAGACATGCCCGCATACTCTAGCCTGCTACTTGAGTGCCTGCCACTAGTAATGGTCGTCGGCTTCCTTGGCAACGTCAGGCGAAGAGACCGCGATACACCTATTTAGGTCCAGTCGCTTCTCGAGCTCCATAGGAAGCGTACCCGGGCTTAGGCTGTGACGCTCTGGAGTGGGGGATGGGGATGGGGATCTGTGGGAAAGGGGGCGTTTGGCAGGCATCATCTAAGAAACTCAGGGTGGCATGGGTATGGAGATCGGTGGGTAAGCTGCACGGGCAAACCAGCAGATGCTGATAATGGAGGCCTTGCGGCGGCGGCGGCAGGGGTGGGGGGCATGCTAGGGTTTCGAGGAAGGGAGGGTGTGTGTGTGTGTGTGTGTGCGCGCGCGCACGCCCGTGGAGGTTTTGGTGTGTGTGTGTGTGGGGGGGGGGCGGGGGTGTTTGAGGAAATAACGTGGGTACTAAAAATTTTACTATGTGGGAGTCAAAGGAGGGAGTGAAATGCTGGGGCTATTGAATTTTTTTATGATGATGCATCGTACACGGTCCGGAGATAACAACCGTGTGTTATGAAATAGAAAAAACCTCGAGCCGGGCAGATATTTTCGAGGGATGTAGGCGGGATTGGGAACAAGAAACATCGCACACGGTCCGCAGATAACAACCATGTGTTATGAAACAAAAAAACACTCGAGGCGGGAAGATATTTTCTAGGGATGCAGGTGGGATTGGGAACAAGAAACATCCCACATGGTCGAAACACAATAACCGTGTGCTATCAAACAGAAAAAAGCTGCAAGCGGGTAGATATTTTTGAGAGGGGAAGCCTCGTGGAGCCCAATGTACTGTGCGGATGTGTGCGTAGTAGGGGCACCGGCGTGGCACATGGTTAGTTTGAGTGAACCGTGTCTGTTGCGTCATCCGACTTGTCTAATGTTCATAAATTTGGCGAAAAATGACGCGGGAGAGGGTCGGAACACGAACACACTTGCATGTGGACCAAATTTATGTATGAACAGGGTGGTTTGATTTTCAAATACCAAATGCAACTTCGATGTGGCACCTATCTCGCAAAGCGCACAGTATAGCTTGCCCCCACCCCCCCTGTGTCGGCACGAAGGAGATCCTAAGCTATGAATGCATGCCCCCTCCCCCCAACCGAGGTTCACCTAGCAAAGTGCGAAGTAGCTAGCAGCCCCCTCCCTCATGTCGGCACGAAGGGAATCCTAAGCTATGAATACATGCCTGTCAGCGTTCTAGGAATGGGGGTCCCCAGACTTGCCAGCCCGCGGCCCACGGCGTGGCTCCTCCAGTGGCCTGGTACGGCCCATTTTCACCAGCAAACACTCAAGACCCTCACGAGGGGTCAAGCCTTGCGAGGGGGACGACGCAAGACCTCCTCAGGGGCAGCCTCACTAGGCTGGCTCGCGAGGAGCAAAGAGATCAAGGTGAGGGGCACCTTGTGAGGTTCCCATGACGTGAGCCATGACGACCAAGGCCAGGCGGGTGCCAGGAGGGCGCCAGCGGGTGCAGAGCGCCAGTTACCTCTTTGGTGCTAAAGGAGTAGGCGTAGACGAGGAATCCCAAGGCATCAGGAAAAGGTTTCCATATCGGTGCAACAAGACCAAGACCAGCAGGATGGCAGGACGGAGGTCATCGCGAAGCCCACGGCGGCGTCACCACCAGAGCCTTTGGCAGGCGAATACCACCTTTTGTCAGGATAGCTTGTACTAGATGTCCCCCTTCAAATTGGCCATTGTGGGATCCCTTCCCGCCTAATATTTGGGAAGAGGACCAGGGCCTCTATAAATAGGACTAGCCACCACCGTAGTGAGGGATTGGCTCATCTGGACGGATCATTCAGATCATCCTCAGCCACACGAGCTCACCGAGGTCAAGAACACCTCTCCTTAGGCGGTAGTTCTTCCCTTGTACTTGTTCCTCCTCAGCCTACCAGGCAATCCACCACACCACACTGGAGTAGGGTATTACACTACATCGGTGGCCTGAACCAGTATAAACTCTTGTGTCCCTTGTTCTTAGGGCTCGTCGATCTAGGGTTTGAGATCGTTGCAAGAGCGTGAGCTAGGGGGGGAGAGATCTTCGTGCGCACCCCAGAGTTCGAACCTTGAGGGTTTTAACGGAACCCAAAATCTGACATTTGGCGCTCCAGGTAGGGGTGCACCGAAGCTTTTCTTCCGTCGGTCCATGCTCCGCCGCCTCCATGCTCTGTCCCCATGGCAGGCGTTGCTCTTCCGGCTTGGATGATGGGCACCCACGACAGTGCTAGGGGGCTCAGAGCTTTCACCCTCACTTTGCGGCAGGTGAAGTGGCCACGCAAGTTCAAGCCAGAGAAGCCGCCTCGCTACGACGGCGCGGCGGATCCGTCGGCCTTCCTGCTGGCATACCAGGAGGCCGTCCTAGATACTGGAGGCGACAACAAGGTCATGGCCAACTAGTTCCCCATGGCCCTCACTGGCCCACCGCGCGCCTGGATACTCTCCCTCCCAGAATCCTCAGTGGCATCTTGGGAGGAGTTGCGCGGCCTCTTCGTCGCACGCTTTGCGGCACCAGCGCCCATCGCCATCGCAGTCCTTCACGCCTGTGTTGGGGAATGCAGTAATTTCAAAAAAATTCCTACGCACATGCAAGATCATGGAGATGCGTAGCAACAAGAGGGGAGAGTGTTGTCTATGTACCCTCGTAGACTGTTAGCAGAAGCGTTATGCAACGCGGTTGATGTACTCGTACGTCTTCACGATCGACCGATCCTAGTACCAAAAGTATGGCACCTCCGTGATCTGCACACGTTCAGCTTGGTGACGTCCCACGAACTCACGATCCAGTAGAGTGTCGAGGGACAGCTTCGTCAGCACGACGGCATGATGACGGTGATGATGATGCTACCAGAATAGGGCTTCGCCTAAGCACCGCTACGGTATGACCGAGGTGGATTATGGTCGAGGGGGCACCGCACACGGCTAGAAACAATCAACTTGTGTGTCCTAGGGTGCCCCCTGCCTCGTATATAAAGGAGCAAGTGGGAGGCCGGCCGGCCTAGGGGCGCGCCAAGGAGAGGGAGGAGTCCTCCTCCTAGTAGGAGTAGGACTCCCCCTTTCCTAGTACAACTAGGAAGAGGAAGGGGGAAGGAAAAAGAGGGAGAGAAGGAGGGAAAGAGGGGGCGGCGCCTGTCGTGGTTCTAAGTCTGATAGTAGAATGGGGGTAGGTATGAGGAGGCAAGATCCTAGCTACAGTGAAGTTGTGCACGCAAGAATTACGAGTTTAGGCCCTTCTCAGAAGAAGTACCAGCCCTACGTCTCGGTGCTCGGAGGTTGGTGGATTGGATTATGCATGAAGTTACAGGGGGTACGAACCCTTGTCCCAAAGGAGGGGGTGGCTTATATAGAGTGCGCCAGGATCCCAGCCATCCCCCGTTACATAAGGTTCAATGTACATAAAGAGGGGAAGTTACTGGTAACATCAGCTTTAGCGTGATATAAATGATCATTAAGACTACAGAGTGAACGCCTGACCGTTGCCATCTAGAGTGACCTTAGATCTTATGTACTCCGAATGGTTTCTGATGTGGTGGAATGATTATATCCTGGTCGAATAGAATTGGGTTGTCCGAGTGGAAACCATGGTCGAGTGAGTTGCATCCTGAGGTGATTTCAGTCGGTAGAATTCGCTGTCCTTTGAATGTCTTTGACTGTAGGGTAGTGTCCTTGGTAAGGGTGCTTAGATCAGGTCCATTGCCCTACCCCAGGTACATGTCATTGCCATTAACCCCCGAATGATTCTGGGTCCGAGTGGAGATGGGGTTGAAGATGGTTCCGACCCAATTTTCGTGCTTCGAAAGCATTTTACTTGGATTGGTGAACCATGCAAAAATTTCGACTTCATTTTCAGTCGCCTTGAGCCATTCAGAGGCTGTCGAGTGAACTTAGCTGATAAGCTTCGCATGCTGATATGGCTGAAAATCTTCGGCGCGACCGACTGCGCTGCCGTCCCTGGATCTCATGGGATTCAAAATTTGGGGAAGCGCGTGGGACGGAGAGAGCCGCAGTAAGAGGAGTGGATTAGGCAGGGCCGCCTCAATTCTCGTGCCACCTTTTCTGCCACGTATCGAGCACGCGACTATTGCGGGATTTGACGGGATTTCCTGGGCATGCGTCCCATTTTCTTCCTTCCTCCTCTCCTTCTCCACTGCATCTGCCTCCACCCAAGCTCAACCCACCATGATGGGGAAGGACAAGACGGCAGCTCTGGAGCACGCGAAGAAGGCAACGACGAAGGTGAAGGGGAAGAAGACGAACCGGGGAGGGTCGTTGTCGAGAATTGACCTGCCGCCCGGCTGGATCCAGGCGGCTGGATTCGGTCGATGATCCAGCAGGAAGATCTGGAGGATCTGGTTGAGGGGGGATTGATTCCCCACGGTTCTTGGTGGCTTTCGGAGGACGAGACCAAGTCACGGCTGTAGGAGGGTGAGTGTGTCCTTCTTGCGAACCATGTCAACCGCTGTTTCTCTTTGTCCCCCATTCTTTCTTCTGGGGTTTTCTGAACTTTTTTGGAGCCCAACTTCATCACTTTTCTCCCAACACCATCACATACCTTGCTGCATACGTGTCCATGTGTGAGAACTTTTTTGGATGTCGACCGCACTGGGGTTTCTTCAAACATATTTTCACTTGTCGTTCTCATTCTGTAAAAAAGGCTAATCCAAGTGATGAGAGGACACACGTGATCCAGATGTGTGGAGGTCTAGGGATCCAGATGAGGATTAAAAGTACTTTCCCTGCTATGATTCTTCCCGATTCAGTCAAAGGGTGGCAGTCGACATGGTTCTATTATAAGGACCAACCGACCCCGGGTCAGTCGACTGGCCTTCCCCCGTTTTCCATAGAGCAAGTTGAGAAGCCTTCTCCCTTGTGACTCCAGCTGAGAAAGTGGAGGTGAATATGTTGGTTGAGCGATTAGTCCAACTTGTCCGCGACGGTGTGACTGGCATGGACTTGTTAGAGGTGTTTCTTAGTTGACGCATCCAGCCACTCCATGCCCGTGATCATCCAATGTGGATGTACTCGGGTATTGATGACAACACTCGGATCCACCCGGAGGAAGTTGACAAGGAGACGGTGGCGCAGTGGCTGCAAGGCATCACTAGCAACAAGGACAACCCCAGGAGGTCTAGGAGGATTCCTCCACTCGACAACACCAACGAACCAGACAAGGTCTGACTCTTTTCTTCCGATTGTCTTTTGTTCTGACATGTATTTGTTCTCGAAACTGATTGATATCCACTAGACTCTGTGCCTTGCAGATCTACATTGAGATGTATTCGATGCCCAACGGAGAGCAGGAGCAGGAGCAGGAGGGAGAGGCGAGCGGGGGTGACAACGGCTACTGGCATTCTGACGGAGGAGGAGACGAGGAGAGTGAGGACTCGAGCAGTGGTGAGGAGGTCGACTCTCCACCTCGCTCAGAAAGACGCTCCAAGAAGAGGCAGGACCCAGCAGGTGTTTGTGGCAAAGCGACTCCACCGACCGGACAGACCTCAAAGCGCACTCGAACATCTTCTCCTGTGCCGACTGCGAAAGCTCCGAAGCAGCCCAAAGTCGCACCGTCAAAGCCCCGGAAGGCCTTTGTCGGTGTCAAAACTGGCAGATCTAGGGAAGGGGGTCCCGAACTGTGCGTCTAGGATCGATGGTAACAAGAGACGGGGGACACGATGTTTACCCATGTTCGGGCCCTCTCTATGGAGGTAATACCCTACGTCCTACTTGATTGATCTGGACGAATATGAGTGTTACAAGAGTTGATCGACCATGAGATCGTAATGGCTAAACCCTAGAAGTCTAGCCTGTATGACTATGGTAATGAGTATATCCTTTCTGGACTAACCCCTCCAGTTTATATAGACACCAAGGGGGTCTAGGGTTTACATAGAGCCGGTTACATAAGAAGGAATCTTCATAGTCGGTCGCCAAGCTTGCCTTCCACGCCAAGGAGAGCCCAATCCGGACATAGGTACAGTCTTCGGCCTTCATGTCTTCACAGCCCATCAGTCCGGCCCATGGATAATAGGCCGGACGCCCGAGGACCCCTTAGTCCAGGACTCCCTCAGTATCCCCTAAACCTGGCTTCAATGATGAGGAGTCCGTCGCGCAGATTGTCTTCGACATTGCAAGGCGGGTTCCCTTCTATCCGAACTTCAAGATAGTCTTCAGACGCGATGATAGTATCCAGACCTGCCATACATACCATACATAAAACGTAGAGAGAATATATTTTTGCACGAGTCTAATCTGCTGACAGCTTTTTAGAACATGACTTCACGTCTGTCCGGTCATAATCCCGAAGCGTTTCTCATCTGCCGCTCCATGTTTCGAGACGCGGTTGCCATTGGCACATCTTTTCGAAGCAGAGATCGTGTCCCCTTATCGCGGGATTCTCATCAATGCGGGTATGGGTAACCCAACCGTGTCGTTCATACAACCCTTGGGAATAGGCGAATCTTAAGGCGAGTGAGGAGGCGTTTAATATTCGTTGCCTTTATAAGGGGATAAGGATTCCCTCTTCCTCTCTCACGCCCTCTCTCTGTCTCCGCCTTTCCAATCTCGAGCTCTAGCACCCAAGTTCTCATCTCCTTTCCACTCAAGCAACCATGTCCGGATCCGGAGGTCAAGGCAAGTGGATGGTATCCTCCGTCAATGAGGAGGACATTACTGAGCTCCGGGTGGCCGGATATTTGGCGAAGGAGATCGCCCATCGTCTGCCAGCCGAGGGACAAGTCGTTCCCATGCCGGAGCCCATAGAGAGAGAGTGGTATTCATCCCCCATTTCCTCCGCAGGCTAGGGTTTCCACTCCACCCTTTCGTCTACGGGCTGATGTACTATTACGGGATAGATTTCCATGATCTGTCCCCGAATTCCTTCCTCAACATCTCGGCGTTTATAGTCGCGTGTGAGGCCTTCCTCCGCATCCAACCCCACTTCGGGCTGTAGCTCAAAGTCTTTAACGTGAAGCCGAAGGTGGTGGATGGCCAGCACGTGGAGTGCGGAGGAGCTATGGTGAGCAAGCTGTCCAAAGTCTCCTGGCCCAAAGGTACTTTTGTGGACACGGTAAAGGAGTGGCAGAAGCAGTGGTCCTACATCACAGAACCTCACGGCACCACCTGGGCCGCAGCTGCCGAATTCCGCTTCGGCGCTCCCATGCGGCTCACCTCCTGGGTCGAGAAGAGTCAGGACTGGGGTTCACCTGACGAGCTGATAGCGCTGCAGACGCGCGTGCAATGCATGGTAACCAAGAACGTCAAGCTCGTTGATGTGATCCAGGTGATGCTAGTTCGTCGGATCCTTCCGTGCCAGCGCCGAAGCCGTCCTCTGTGGGAGTTCAACCCGAAGAAGAACCAGACCCTGGTGAGGCTCTTTGAGACTACTCACGAAGGTGCATGGAAGTTGCTCTTTAAGGGCAACGAGAAACCACCAGCCACAGATTCAGACCGTGGTCACGATTGTAAACACCCCGCCAGCGAGGTACGTCATTTTTGATATATCCCAACTTGATTTTTTTGAGGATGATGTCTAAGTTTACAATTGCCATTTCAGGACTGGATGGAGAGGGCGAAGCGGATACAGTGTCTAGCTCCGCTGCCTGAAGAACGGTCATCCCGCGTCTAGCGACGATGGTGGTGTTGGCGCCTTATAAGGCGCCAGAGAAGAAGGCCAAGGGGTCCAAGAGTGGCCCCCATCGCAAGGGAACTTCGGACGTGATGTCCGAAGACGACGAAGCTCATTCCTCTGTCCTTGAGGACAATGGCGAGGAAGAGGAGGAGGAAAACAACCCTCCCCCTGAGGAGAGGAAGAAGAAGAGGGCGGCTTCGGCGCATCCGAAGGCGGGAACACCCAAGAAGGGGAAGGGCGTCCCAGCGGTCAACACCGCGTGGGACGTTGACAGCAGTCTGGAACGACGCCCCCGCACTAAGCCCCAAGCCGCATCGTAAGTGACATGGCTCGCTTGTGCGCGCATCCGGCCCTTTCTCTTCATTATCTTGACATAGTTAACTGTACTATTGTAGTTCGGCCCGCGACCTCTTCCAGTGATCCTCATCTGGAGGTTCGTTGGCTCCGTCGGAGATGGCGCGCATGTCGCCGCCGGCTGCTTATTTCCCCGGGGCCAGGGACGACACCGAAGTGTTATCCCGGAGGACTGCTCCAAACCGGGGAGGAGCCCAGGACGCTGTCCGGGAGGTGCCACAAGGCGAGACTGTCGGTGTCAAAACTGGCGGATCTCGGGTAGGGGGTCCCGAACTGTGCGTCTAAGGCGGATGGTAAGAGGAGGCAGGGGACACAATGTTTACGCAGGTTCGGGCGCTCTCGATGGAGTTAATACCCTACTTCCTGCTTGATTGGTCTTGATGACATGAGTATTACAAGAGTTGATCTACCACGAGACCGTAGAGGCTAAACCCTAGAAGCTATCCTATGATTATGATTGTTGTTATCCTACGGACTAAACCCTCAGGTTTATATAGACACCGGAAGGGGCTAGGGTTAAACAGAGTCGGTTACAAGGGAGGAGATCTACATATCCGATTTGCCAAGCTTGCCTTCCACGCAAAGGAGAGTCCCACCCGAACACGGGACAAAGTCTTCCATCTTGTATCTTCATAATCCAACAGCCCGGCCAAGGTATATAGTCCGGCTGTCCGAGGACCCCCTAATCCAGGACTCCCTCAGTAGCCCCTGAACTAGGCTTCAATGACGATGAGTCCGGCGCGCAGATTGTCTTCGGCATTGCAAGGCGGATCCTTCTCCAAATACTCCGAAGAAGATTTTGGACACAAGGATCGTGTCCGGCTCTGCAAAACAAATTCCACATACCACCATAGAGAGTATAATATTTCCGTAAATCTAATCTGCTGACAACTTTTCATAACGTGACATCACGTCATGGCCCGGTCATTATTCGAACCGTTTGTCTCAACCAGCTACTACACATATTGCAAGGCGCTATTCTTGGCATGTTTTGTCGAAGCAGAGATCGTGTCCCCTTATCACGGGATTCTCATCAATACGGGTGTGGGTAACCCAACCGCGCCATTAATTACAGCGCTTGGGGAATAAGCGAGTTTATCAGGCAGGTGGGGAGGCACATAGCTTCTTCCGCCCTTAAAAAGGGACAATGACTCCTCCTTTTCACCCACGCCTTCTTCTTCCCCGCCCATCCATTCTTGCGCACTCGCGCCCCAGCGCCCAAGTTCGCATTTTCTCCGCAAAACCACTCCAAACATGTCCAGAGCGGGAGGCAAGTGGATGGTCTCCTCTGTTACGGAGGAGAACATTACGAAGCTCCGGGAAGCCGGATACCTGGCCACAGATATCGTGCACCGGCTCCCAGATGCAGGGCAGATTGTCCCTACCCCCGAACCCTACGAAAGGGTTGTATTCCTTACCCATTTCGTCCGCGGGATGGGATTTCCCCTCCACCCATTTGTTCGCGGGCTCATGTTCTACTACAGGCTGGACTTCCACAATCTGGCCCCCAATTTAATCCTCAATATCTCGGCGTTTATCATCACGTGTGAGGCCTTCCTCCGCATCAAGCCCCACTTCGGCCTGTGGCTGAAGACCTTCAACGTTAAACCGAAGGTGGTGGTCGGCCAGCAAGCGGAGTGCGGAGGCGCCATGGTTGGAAAAATGCCCAACGTCACCTGGCTCGAAGGCTCCTATGTGGAGACAGTGAAGGGGTGGCAATCGGGGTGGTTCTACAACACCGAGCCGCCCGACACCAAATGGGCGGTGGCCCCCGAATTTCGATCCGGCATCCCCACGCGGCTCACCTCCTGGAAAGAGAAGGGCCTATCCTGGGGTTCATCGGCGGAGCTGACCGGACTCCAGAACTGTGTTAAAAACATGATAAGCAAGAAAATCAAGCTTATTAATGTGGTCTAGGTCATGCTCTTGTGCCGGATCCTCCCGTGTCAAAGACGGGCATTCAATATGTGGGAGTTCGACCTGGCTAAGCACCAGACGCTGCGAGAGCTCTTCGACACGACACACCAGGACATCTGGAGGGTGCTGTTCAAGTCCGCCGAGGTACCTCCTCCCCTTACCGAGGATCGTAGACTCAGCGCAAAGTGCCCTGCCAATCCGGTAAGCTTCTTATATCTCATAAGACGTTTCTTTCCCAGTATAATCATGTGGGGGATCTAAGCCTCCATGCCATTTAACAGGAATGGGTCGCGACAGTGGAGCGGATCGATTGTCCGGCCCCACTGCCCGAGGATCCAGCAAGTGCTCTCTTAACGGAGATGCTAGTTTCGGCGCCCTATGAGGCGCCGGAGAAGAAGGCCAAGAAGAAGGCCATGGGGACCAGGAAAGGTCTCCGGCGCAAGGTCATATCGGACTCATCGTCCGATAACACCGAGGCGCCCTCCTCCCACGAAAACGAGGAGGAGGAAGAGGAAAGTTCTCCCCCAGCCGGGGGAGATAAGAAAAGGAAGGCCGCCCCGTCAGGGGAAGCCGAAGGGTCCAAGAAGGGAAGGACTCTCCTTCCGGACTGCTCCATAGTGGCCGCTTTTAGCGACGAGGAGTGGTTACCCAAGGATAAGCCCCTAGCGAAGTCGTAAGTATCCGTATACATAATTATTCTTGGTATGTTTTATTTTATTACTTCTTATCATGCCGAACATGATCATGCAGCCCCTCCAAAGCCCGTATCGACGTATCCTCTTCGGATGAGTCTTTGGGTCCGTCGTTGATGAACAGCGATTCACTCCCGACCGCCTCCTCCCCCCGTCCTATGGACGACGTCGAGGTGATGTCTCAAAGGGTACTGAACCAAGGGGAGACAGTTCCGGAAGCGCCCCAAGGCGACATTCCGGACGCTGGGCGCATGAGGGGCAAGACTCCCATGGGCTCTAATTCCGGGTGCAACAAGTCTGTGCCGATGGGCTCTGTCCATCCAGGGGCATCGGACAATTTGCTGGAAGCGCTTCGCGGCACTTCCATTGACGAAGAGCACCGCACTATCATGAGTGTGGTGGTCAAGAAGATTCAGTCCGCCAAAAGCGGACTGACTGAAGCCTGTGCCAGCCTCCTAACAAGCTTTGAGGTAAGTAATCAAATTATGATAAAACATTACAGCATAGACAGTAGCCCCAGATGCTCTATTTGGTGTTCGGAAGAAAGACCGAACAGTGGTTCAAATAATAATCACATGAGTCTAATCAGAATATGTCTTTGTGAATAAGCAGGCTTCACTGCTGGCCGCTGCCGCTCACACGGCGGAGGTCTCTGCACTGAAGCGGGACCTTGAGCGGTCCGAGGAAGAGCTCAGCCTTACCAAGAGGCAGCTCAAAGAGAACAAAGGTAAGTGATACCTCGTCTAGTTATTGATAAAGAAAAAGGAAACTGGTTGTTAGATCACAGGATCGTCATGAATTTTGCTAGGGGCCATGACCAAAGTGGCGACCCTGAAGAAGGCACTGTCTGAGGCCGAAGGCAAAGCGACCAAGGAGCACGCCGAGCGCGAGAAGCAAGAGGCCCGCGTCGTCGAGGTTCAGCAAGAGCTCTAGGAGTTTGTCAAGAAGTACGAGTCCTTGGAGCGTGACTCTAAGACGCAAGGGTCCGAGCTTGCAAAGGCCCTCGAGAACGCACAAAATGCCAAGGCCAAAGCCCAAAAGGCCCTCCAGGAAATTGAGGCGGCCAGGAAGATAGCGGTGGGTAAGGCATTATTTATGCAAAGCAAGCATGTGAAGGAAACTTTCCTTTTACTTACCCAAATTCGGAGCTCTCCAGGAGCGTTCACAGATCTACCCAGCAGTGTGTCGGATGCCGCGGAGTTCTACTGGGCCGAGGAAGGGAGCTCGATGGAGAGGTTGTTCTGGTCTCAGTATACTGGGACCAAACATCCGATGCCCTTGAGCGACCAGTTGAAGCAACTGGTCGAGCTTCACAAGGCGGCCGAACTGGCCATGAAGGGCCTCATAGTCCGGATGTGGCCTGGTGAGCCCCTGCCTGACAGCTATTTCGGCCTGGCAAGGCGGCTTGTGAACACTTGCCCCCGACTTGAAGTCATAAAGCGGTCCATCTGGATTGAGGGTGCGCGCAGGGCTTTTGCCCGGGCGAAAGTGCACTGGGCGAAGATGGACGCCGAAAAGCTGGTGAAGGAGGGGCCGCCGGAGGGCAAGGAGCATCGCCATCCCGAAAAGTATTATGACAGTGTCCTGAAGGGTGCTCGCCTTGTGGCAGAGGAATGTGCTAAGGATGTAATATTTGAATGAATGTACTCATGTGATCCTTTAATGTGAAATGAGTTCATGTGCGCTATGTAACGCTTGTTAATTTAAAATATTACCTTCTGTGCGGCCCGTTTATAAAATTTGAGAGTTGGCCAGTCGTCGACTTCTGCCCCCATGTAACTAGTACTGAGGTGTTCAGGATAAACCTGATCACTCTTTATGCTAGTTTTGGGTCCTTCGAAGGAGGTGTTCAGCGCAATGAACCAGGCAATCGGACTATAAAGCTTTATCACTCTCACTTAGCCGTAGAAGTCTACAATTTTAAATTTTGGCGAAGCCCCTAGTATTTGGAAGGCCGAACTTGGGGCGCTATGTACGCCTAAATCGGACAAGGCTGACTCCTCGCCCGAAGCGGAAAAAATCTTTAAGGATTTGAGACCTCTTGAACAGCGACCAGCTCTCGCCGCATCATGATAGTCAGTTTTCGGCTTTCTCTACTGAGGTGCTCGTCCGGAAGAACCGGGACACAATCGCAGTAGTTCTCCTAGTGCTACCTTAGCCGATATAGCGGAACGTAAGGTACCAAAACATGGGAGCCAAGCAAACCCAACTATTGACCCAAGACATGATTCGAAGCTGATGCATATAATGCTATAAGTTCGGGGTGCCGCACCGTCGAAAGTGTTCGGACTTTTCATGCCGTGTTATGGGGTAAACTGAAGCCCCTGGCGCACTGATCGTATCAAAATGTACGGGTGCGACTTGTCGTAAGTAAGCAGACAGGGAAAAAAAGATAAAGGAGCAATGATGAGCTAATGCTGTATATTGTTATTTAAATGATACGTCAAAGCGTATGCATACATGTAGTGCAATAAGTAAAAAATAGGACTATTTGACATGTCCTATTCAAGGTCAAGCTGCGTGTGGGTATGCAAAACAGGTATATCGATCGTTATCAGAGACCACCTGAGGATTCCCTTGTACGTCAAACCTTCTTGCTTCCTTGGTGTTTCTTTCCTGTGACGGGTCCGATAATCAGACGATCGGAGAGGGCCTTCAGAGAATAGGGGCCTAAAAGGAAGAAAATGTTAAAGGTATACGGGTCCTGAAGTGGTTGATCCGCATTGTGGGCCGTGCCATGGCCGTGCCTCCGCCTATGACCATGGTATCTTGAGTGCGTAATTATGTACGCGCGGCGCAAATTTTGCCGCTTGACTGGGACTAGGACGGAGGCAGAATTGGTAGGCGAACTCTAAACATGCCTGGCGATCCTCTTGCAGGGTACTCCGGGCTCGCTTGAAGGTGTCCAGGGTCTTTTTCGCCGAATTGGCAGTTTGCCTGATAAGGCTGCTTTGTGCTTCTGCTGCGAGGGCCGTAGTGTGCGGTGTTCTGTGTTTGCATTAACTGTTATAACCCCGCGAGGTCCTGGCATTTTGAGCTTGAGGTATGCATAATGCGGTACCACATTGAATCTGGCAAATGCGGTTCGTTCGAGCAGTGCATGATAGCCACTGCGGAAGGGGACGATATCGAAGATTAACTCCTCGCTTCGGAAGTTGTCCGGAGATCCGAAGACTACTTCCAGTGTTATTGAGCCTGTGCAACGGGCCTCTACACCTGAGATGACACCTTTAAAGGTGGTTTTGGTGGGTTTGATCCTCGAGGGGTCTATACCCATTTTGCGCACTGTATCCTGATAAAGCAAGTTCAGGCTGCTGCCACCATCCATAAGGACTCGAGTGAGGTGAAATCCGTCAATGATGGAGTCAAGAACCAATGCGGCAGAACCGCCATGATGGATACTGGTGGGGTGGTCCCTGCAGTCAAAGGTGATCGGATAAGTAGACCATGGGTTGAACTTTGGGGGACTGGCTCCATCGCATATACGTCCCTTAGTGCACGCTTCCGTTCCCGCTTGGGAATATGGGTTGCGTATATCATGTTTACCGTTTTCACTTGGGGAGGAAATTTCTTCTGTCCTCCTGTGTTCGGCGGCTGGGGCTCCTCCTCGTCGTCGCTATGCAGCCCCTTTTCCTTGTTTTCGGCATTCAACTTGTCGGCCTGTTTGAACACCCAACATTCTCTGTTGGTGTGGTTGGCTGGCTTATCGGGGGTGCCGTGAATTTGACACGAACGATCGAGTATGCGGTCCAAGCTGGACGGGCCCGGATTGCTTCTTTTGAACGGCTTTTTCTGCTGACCGGATTTAGAGCCACTGAATCTGGCATTAACTGCCGTGTCTTCGGCGTTATCGCTGTTGTTACGGCGTTTGTGTCTATTGCGGCATGGCCTGCCGTTGCTATCTTTGGCATCTGAATTGCCAGGGTTTCTTGATGTGTTGTTGCTGCGAGCCAGCCAACTATCCTCCCCCGCACAAAAGCGAGTCATGAGTGTCATGAGGGCTGCCATGGACTTCGGCTTTTCTTGGCCGAGGTGTCGGGTGAGCCACTCATCGCGGATGTTATGCTTAAATGCCGCTAAGGCCTCGGCATCTGGACAGTCGACGATTTGGTTCTTTTTATTTAGGAACCGAGTCCAGAATTTCCTGGCTAATTCCCCTGGCTGTTGGGTTATGTGACTCAAGTCATCGGCATCCAGTGGTCGCACATAAGTGCCCTGAAAGTTGTCAAGGAATGCGTCCTCCAAATTCTCCAAACTGCCAATGGAGTTTGTCGGCAGGCTATTGAGCCAATGCCGAGTAGGTCCTTTGAGTTTTAATGGGAGGTACTTGATGGCATGTAGATCGTCACCACGGGCCATGTGGATGTGGAGGAGGAAATCTTCGATCCATACCGCTGGGTCTTTTGTGCCATCATATGACTCAATATTCACGGGTTCAAAACCTTCTGGTAATTCGCGATCCATTACTTCGTCAGTGAAGCATAGGGGGTGTGCGGCGCCTCTGCGCCGGGCTATATCACGATGCAGTTCATACGAGTCTTGTCTGCTGTATTCGGCCTGGCCGGATTTGCTTTTAGTATATCCGGCATGACGGTCGCCGTCACGCGTTGGGGCGCGCCCCCGTGATCCGTAGATCAATCTTGCATGTCCTGCCTTGTTTTCCAATACGTCTCGCAGGTACTGTGTATTACCCCGGTCCTTGGTATTTTTGTTTAGCTGGCGACGGGGTGCGGGCTGGACTTTGGCCTGATATGCCGCTTTGTCTCGGCCACGAGGTGGTCGGTCAGCCGCATCATACACTGGGAGCGTAGGCTTTAATGCTTCCTCCTTGAGTTGGGTAGCAACCTGCGCTTTGGGCAACTTTTGGTTGGGCGCTCGAGTTTGTATTCCTCGGCTGCCAGCACCTCAGTCCATCTATCCGCTAGCAGATCTTGATCAGCTTGAAGCTGCTGTTACTTTTTCTTTAGGCTTTTTGCTATGGCTATAAGCCGACACTTGAAGCGCTCCTGCTCGACAGGATCCTCAGGCACGATAAATTCTTTGTTGCCGAGCCTCACCTCGTCATCGGAGAGGGGCATGTAATTGTCATCCTCTGATTCTCCGTCTTACGCCTGTTCCTTACGGCTAGGTTGCCCATCCTCCCACTCGAAGCTTGGCTGGAGGGGACTTTCTTTGTCTTCGGCACTGTCTACAGCGTTATTGTCTCTTGTGCCGGTATCGCTACTTTTGCTATGGCGGGGCTTAGAGCGGCGTCGATGACACCGGTGCTTAAATTGCTTCTCAAGGGGATTATCCTCCGTTTCCTTATTGCCATCACTTTTTTGGGGGTGTCCACCAAGTATATATCATATGATGAGGTGGATGTCCAGCGCCCTGTGGGCGGTGGTTCCTGTTCTTCTCCTACATCGTTGTCCATACCGTCGATGTCTTCGGAGCCGAAATCAAGCATGTCGGTTAAGTCGTTGACAGTGGCTATTAAGTGGGTGGCGGGTGGGGAATGAATTTGTTTGTCGTCCGCTTCCCACTCAAGCCAGACATAGTTCGGCCAAGGGTCTCCTGACAAGGAGAGAGACCTCAATGAATTTAGTACGTCGCCCAAGGGCGAGTGCTGAAAGATATCCACGGAGGTAAACTCCATGATCGGTGCCCAACTAGATTCGATAGGCACGGATGCAGGCGGTTCGGAGTCTGTGGCCGGGGTCGAATCCAAGGGTCCGGCAACACATGTCTCATAGGGGGTGAAGTCAGTATTCGGCTCTATCACCGCTGGGTGTGCAACCTCCATGGCGGGGTCCATCCACCCGTCCTCGGGCGACGCGATCTGCTCCGGATTAAGGGCCGGAGTAGCCACAGATGTGATCTCCCGAACACTGTCTGGCGGTGGAGCTAGGTCATGCTCTTCTGACTATGCGGCGCACCAGACACGGGCTCGAATCCGTCGAAGGTCAAGTCTCCGCGGGTGTCTGCAGTATAGTTTAAGTTTCCAAACCTGACCTGACGGCGAGGGGCGTAGCTCTTGATCTGCTCCAGATGGCCAAGTGAGTTGGCCCATAGTGCGTAGCCGCCGAATACGAAGATCTGTCTGGGTAGAAAAACCTCACCCTGGATCACATCGTTGCCGATGATCGAAGGAGCCATCAAACCTTACAGTGACGAGATAGTGGAACTCTCAATGAAAGCACCAATGTCAGTGTCAAAACCGGCGGATCTCGGGTAGGGGGTCCCGAACTGTGTGTCTAAGGCGGATGGTAACAGGAGGCAGGGGACACAATGTTTACCCAAGTTCGGGCCCTTTCGATGGAGGTAATACCCTACTTCCCGCTTGATTGATCTTGATGATATGAGTATTACAAGAGTTGATCTACCAGGAGATTGTAGAGGCTAAACCCTAGAAGCTAGCCTATGATTATGATTGTTGTTGTCCTACGGACTAAACCCTCCGGTTTATATAGACACCGGAGGGGGCGAGGGTTACACAGAGTCGGTTACAAGGGAGGAGATCTACATATGCGATTTGCCAAGCTTGCCTTCCACGCAAAGGAGAGTCCCACCCGGACACGGGACAAAGTCTTCAATCTTGTAACTTCATAATCCAACAGTCCGGCTGCCTGAGGACCCCCTAATCCAGGACTCCCTCAGAGACCTCCACTGCCAAACACATGGGGGAGCCGATCCCCATGGAGACTGGCGAAGAGGGACGCATCCAATTCGTCCCTCGCCGAATACGATTCTGGAGACCCATATGGCTCCGGAGTCGGGCGAGCAGCCCCCTTTGAAGAGGGGGTGCGTCGCTTCCACCGGTGGCCCCTGTCCATCCAGGGGCACCGGATAACCTGATTGAGGCGCTTCGAGGCGCCTCCGTCGTGCACGAGCATCGTGTCCTTTTGGGTGCGGTGATCGAGAAGATTCAATCCGCCAAGAGTGGATTGAATGAAGCCTGCAGCAGCCTGTTGACAGATTTTGAGGTAAGAAAGAGAAAAACCCCGTGTAGACAGTAGCCCTTGAGACACTGTCCGGTGTTTGGCAAGAAGAACCGGACAGAGGATCAATCTTTTGTTATAGGAGACTAACGTAATATGTATGAATAAGCAGGCGTCGCTGTTAGCCGCAACCTCACATCCTGTCGAAGTCTCTGAACTGAGGCAGAGGCTGGAGCGGACCAAGAACGAGCTCGACGAGGTTAGGGTTCGGCTCCAGGAGAACCAAGGTGAGTGATGACTTGCTGTGTGTTCGGAAGGAGTAGGCGCTGTATATTGACCGCGGTGTCGTAATATGTGCAGGAGCCGCGACTAAGGCCGAGGCCCTAAGGAAGGCCCTGGGCGAGGCCGAGGAGAAGGTTGTCCAGCAGCAAGCCGCCCATAAGAAGCTCAAGGCCCGGGTCAAAGAAGTCCACCAGGAGCTCCAGGATGCGGTCAAGAAATGCGAGGCCTTGGAGCATGATGCGTCGGTTCAAGATGCCGAACTCACCAAGGCTCGTCAGAGCGCGAAGACCGCATGGAATGAGGCCCAGGCCGCCCTCCAGGAGATCCAGGAGGCCAAGAAGATCACGACAGGTAAGGCATTTAAGATGCAAAGAAAGTATGCGGAGAAGCAGTACCTTTTACTAACCCGGGTTCGGAGTTCCCCGGGAGCTTTTGCGGATTTACCACGCAGTGTATGAGACGCCGCGGAGTTCTATCGAGCCGAAGGAGGGGGTTCTACGGAGAAGCTATTCCGGTCGCAGTATGCGGCGCCAGAGCATCTCGTGTCCTTCACCGATCAGCTGAAACAGCTGGTGGATCTGCATAGGGTGGACGAAGTAGGCATGAAGGATTTGATAATCTGGCTATGGCCAGCCGAAGCTATGCCAAGAAGCTACTTCGGAATCATGAGGCGAATGGTGAACGCCTGTCCTCGGTTGGACGTCGTCAAGCGCTCGGCCTGCAATGAAGGTGCACGCATGGCCTTCGCCGTTGGAAGATGTGGTGGGCAAGGATGGACGCTGTCGAGGTGACCAGAGGGCCACCAGAGGGCAAGGAGCACCGCACACCCGAACAGTATTTTGCGGATGTCCTAGAGGGGTCTCGCCTTTGTTCGCAGGACGTTGTATTTGAATAAATGTATTCATGTTGTCTTTGCCTTGTATTATAAAAAACAAAGCCCGTTTTGTGATGTAATTTTGTTATGCTTTAATTGTTTCCCCCTGTGCAGCCGTGTTGTATGTAATCTGAGGGTTGGCCAGTTGTCGGCTTCTGCCCTCATGTAGGTAGTACGGAGGTGTTCGGGATGGAATCTAAACAATCTTGATCCAATTATATGATCCTTGAAGGAGTTGTTTAGCGCAACGAACAAGGCAATCAGACTATACAGCTTAAAGGCCCTCACTTAGCCATAGAATTTTTATAATAAAGCATGGGCGCATCCCCTGGTTCAAGCCAGGGTGCTGTCAGCATGTGATTGGGAAGTGCCGATCTTTCGCATAATGCGGAAATAATCTCCAACGATTTGTAACCCTCGAATAGCTGACCGGCTCTCGTCGTATCATGACAGTCAGTTTTCGGCTTTCTCTACAGAGGTGCTCATCCGGTCAAGGCCAGGGCACAATCGCAGTAGTTCTCCCTTTATTACCCTAGCTGATTTAGCGGAACGTAGGGTAGCAAGCACAGGAGCCGGGCAACCCAACTATTGACCAAAGACATGATTCAGAGCCTATGCATATAATGCTAAATTCGGGGTGCCGAACTTATCTTTAAGGATTGTTCGGACTTTGTTGCCATATCATGGGGCGATGGGGAGCCCCTGGCAAATATGAAACGTACCAGAGTGTACGGTTGCTAGAAAATAAGTAATTTAAAGGAAAACAGAGGGAGAACAGAGATAGGATCTGGGGCCCTTGAACTTGGATCATGAACTGTTTCCATTATAGTTGGGTTAATGCGTCCAAGCATGATGTCTACTACACAACCTTCTTCTTGTAGATGATGTTGGGCCTCCTAGTGCAGAAGTTTGTAGGACTGTAGCAAATTTCCCTCAAGTGGATGACCTAAGGTTTATCAATCCGTGGGAGGTGTAGGATGAAGATGGTCTCTCTCAAACAACCCTGCAACCAAATAACAAAGAGTTGTGTCCCCAACACACCCAATACAATGGTAAATTGTATAGGTGCACTAGTTCAGCGAAGAGATGGTGATACAAGTGCAATATGGATGATAGATATAGGTTTTTGTAATTTGAAAATATAAAAACAGCAAGGTAACTAATGATAAAAGTGAGCACAAACGGTATTGCAATGCGTTGAAACAAGGCCTAGGGTTCATACTTTCACATGTGCAAGTTCTCTCAACAATAATAACATAATTGGATCATATAACTATCCCTCAACATGCAACAAAGAGTCACTCCAAAGTCACTAATAGCGGAGAACGAACGAAGAGATTATGGTAGGGGACGCAACCACCTCAAAGTTATCCTTTCTAATCGATCTATTCAAGAGTCCGTAGTAAAATAACATGGAGCTATTTTTTCTGTTCAATCTATCATAGAGTTTGTACTAGAATAACACCTTAAGACACGAATCAACCAAAACCCTAATGTCACCTAGATACTCCATTGTCACCTCAAGTATCCGTGGGTATGATTATACGATATGCATCACACAATCTCAGATTCATCTATTCAACCAACACAAAGAACTTCAAAGAGTGCCCCAAAGCTTCTATCGGAGATAAAAGACGAAAACATGTGCCAACCCCTATGAATAAGTTCACGAGGTCACGAAACTCACAAGTTGATCACCAAAACATACATCAAGTGGATCATGTGATATCCCATTGTCACCACAGATAAGAACATGCAAGACATACATCAAGTGTTCTCAAATCCTTAAAGACTCAATCCGATAAGACAACTTCAAAGGGAAAACTCAATTCATCACAAGAGAGTACAGGGGGAGAAACATCATAAGATCCAACTATAATAGTAAACCTCGCGATACATCAAGATCGTGCCACCTCAAGAACATGAGAGAGAGAGAGAAAGAGAGAGAGAGAGATCAAACACATAGCTACTGGTACATACCCTCAGCCCGAGGGTGAACTACTCCCTCCTCGTCATGGAGAGCGCCGGGATGATGAAGATGGCCACCAGAGAGGGATTCCCCCCACCGGCAGGGTGCCGGAACGGGTCTAGATTGGTTTTCGGTGGCTACGGAGGCTTCTGGCGGCGGAACTCCCGATCTATTCTGCTCCCTGATGTTTTTAGGGTATATTGATATATAGGTGAAAAAAGTCGGTCAGGGGAGCCATGAGGGGCCCACGAGGGTGGGGGCGCGCCCAGGGGGGCAGGCGTGCCTCCCTGCCTCGCGGCCACCTCGAAGCTTCCTTTACTTCAACTCCAAGTCTCCTAGATCATGTTCGTTCCAAAAATCACGCTCCCAAAGGTTTCATTCCGTTTGGACTCCGTTTGATATTCCTTTTCTGCGAAACACTGAAACAAGGGAAAAACAGAAACTGGCACTGGGCTCTGGGTTAATAGGTTAGTCCCAAAAATAATATAAACATGCATAATAAAGCCCATAAACATCCAAAATAGATAATATAATAGCATGCAACAATCAGAAATTATAGATACGTTGGAGACGTATCAAAGCACATTAGTACAAAATAATGCAATAAGCAACCAGCTGTTTGACAAGCCGCGACCAAAGGCGAGCTGCGTGTGGGTTCTAAAAATGGATAGAGTAATCGTTTAGTTAGCCTCTAGGGCTTCCCATGTACACCAGTGCTCCGTGTCAATCCGGTGTGTTTATCCTTTGACAGGACCATTAATCAGGCCGTCGAAAGAGGCCCGCATAAGAGAAACCTGAAAAAAGGGAAGAGGAGATAGTAAAGTTATATGTGTGTCCGGGATTGGTCTAGCCGAACTATAGATCCCGGGCTGGTTTGTGCCTCCGTCGATGTCCATGGTATTTTGAGTGCGTAATTGTGTACGCGTGGTATGAATGCCACTACTTCATCAGGACTGTGATGGAGGCTGAATTGCTAATCGAGCTCTTGATGAGCAGTGTAGTCCGGAACCTCTTAATGACGTCCAGGGGCTCGACAGCCATACTATGGTGCTGCTTGAGAAGGCCGCTCTGTACCTCTGCTTCTAGGGCGGTGGTGTAGTCCTCTGTTCGGAGGGAGCGTTCAGTATTGCCATTGACTGTTATGACGCCACGTGGACCGGGCATCTTGAGGTTGAGATAAGCATGCTGTGGCACTGCATTGAATCTAGCAAACGCGGTTCGTCCGCGTAGTGCGTGGTAGCCGCTGCGGAAGGGGATGATATCAAAGATTAACTCTTCGCTTCGGAAGTTGTCCAGAGAACCGAAGACCACCTCCAGCGTGATTGAGCCCGTATAGCGAGCCTCTACGCCTGGTATGACTCCTTTAAAGGTAATCTTTGTTGGTTTGATTCATGAGGGGTTAATGCCCATCTTCCGCACTGTGTCCTGATAAAGCAGGTTGAGGCTGCTACCACCGTCCATCAGGACACGTGTTAGGTGAAACCCGTCGATAATTGGTTCGAGGACTAGTGCGGCTGAACCGCCATGGTGGATACTAGTTGGGTGATCTCGATGATCAAAGGTTATCGGGAACGACGACCACGGATTGAATTTTGGGGCGACTGGCTCTACCGCGTAGACGTCCCTAAGTGCTCGCTTGTGCTCCCTTATGGGGATGTGTGTAGAGTATATCATGTTCACCATTTTGACTTGAGGGCAAAATTTCTTCTGATCCCCAGTGTTCGGCTGCCGGGGCTCTTCGTCCTGGTCCTCACTTTGTGATCCCTTTTCTTTGTTTTCGGCATTTAACTTGGCAGCCTGTTTGAAAACCCAACGGTATCTGTTGGTGTGATTGGCTTGTTTATCTGGGGTACCATGTATCTGGCACGGACGATAGAGTATGCGATCCAGGCTGGATGGTCCCTCACTGTTCCTTTTGTAGGGCTTCTTTCGCTGGCCGGACTTGGAGCCGCTGAATCCGGCGTTAACGGTGGTGTCATCGGTGTTGTCGCTATTGCTTCAGCGTTTGTCTCTATTGCGCCGGAGCTTGCCGGTGCTGTTCTTGGCCTCGAAGGGGCCTATCTCGCTGGCTGTGTTTTTGCTATGAGCCAGCCAGCTGTCCTCACCCGCGCAAAAGCGGGTCATGAGTGCCGTAAGAAATGCCATGGACTTCGGCTTTTCTTGGCCAAGGTGGCGTGCTAGCCATTCGTCACGGATGATGTGTTTAAAGGCCGCTGGGGCTTCGGCATCCGGGCAGTCAACGATCTAGTTCTTTTTGGTTAGGAACCTAGTCCAGATTTTTCTGGCTGATTCTCCAGGTTTTTGAACTATGTGGCTTAAGTTGTCGGCATCGGGTGGCCGGACATATGTACCTTGGAAGTTGTCAAGGAAGGCTTCTCCCAAGTCCTCCCAGCTACCGATGGAATTTTTGGGCAGGCTATTTAGCCAGTGTCGAGTTGGCCCTTTGAGCATTAGTGGGAGGTATTCGATGGCATGGAGGTCGTCTCTGTGGGCCATGTGGATGTGGAGAATAAAGTCCTCAATCCATACCGCGGGATCGGTTGTTCTGTCGTATGATTCCATATTGACGGGCTTGAACCCCTCGGGGAATTCGTGATCCAGCACCTCATCTGCGAAGCAGAGAGGGTGTGTGTTACGCCCCCGATTCAATCATACACTAGTCATACACGCAAACGTGTATGATCAAGATCAGGGACTCACGGGAAGATATCACAACACAACTCTACAAATAAAATAAGTCATACAAGCATCATATTACAAGCCAGGGGCCTCGAGGGCTCGAGTACAAGAGCTCGATCATAGACGAGTCAGCGGAAGCCACAATATCTGAGTACATACATAAGTTAAACAAGTTTGCCTTAAGAAGGCTAGCACAAACTGGGATACAGATCGAAAGAGGCGCATGCCTCCTGCCTGGGATCCTCCTAAACTACTCCTGGTCGTCGTCAGCGGGCTACACGTAGTAGTAGGCACCTCCCGAGTAGTAGTAGTCGTCATCGACGGTGGCGTCTGGCTCCTGGACTCCAACGTCTTGTCGCAGCAATCGGATATAGGATGGGGGAAAAGGGGGGAGAAAAGCAACCATGAGTACTCATCCAAAGTACTCGCAAGCAAGGAGCTACACTACATATGTATGCATTGGTATCAAATGGAATACGGGTATCATATGTGGACTCAACTGCAGAATGGCGGAATAAGAGGGGGATAGCTAGTCCTATCGAAGACTACGCTTCTGGTAACCTCCATCTTGCAGCAGAAGAAGAGAGTAGATGGTAAGTTCACCAAGTAACATCGCATAGCATAATCCTAACCGATGATCCTCCCCTCGTCGCTCTGTGAGAGAGCGACCACCGGTTGTATCTGGGACTTGGAAGGGTGTGTTTTATTAAGTATCCGGTTCTAATTGTCATAAGGTCATGGTACAACTCCAATCATCCTGTTACCGAAAATCCTGACTATTCGAATAGATTAACTTCCCTGCAGGGGTGCACCACATTTCCCAACACGCTCGATCCCATTTGGCCGGACACCCTTTCCTGGGTCATGCCCGGCCTCAGAAGATCAACATGTCGCAGCCCTACCTAGGCACAACAGAGAGGTCAGCACGCCGGTCTAAATCCTATGGCGCAGGGGTCTGGGCCCATCGCCCATTGCACACCTGCATGTTGCGTGGGCGGCCGGAAGCAGAACTAGCCCCCTTAATACAAGAGCAGGCTTACGTTCCAATCCGGCGCGCGCCGCTCAGTCGTTGACGTCACGATGGCTTCGGCTGATACCACGACGTCGAGTGCCCATAACTGTCCCCGCGTAGATGGTTAGTGCGTATAGGCCAGTGGCCAGACTCATATCAAGTACCAAGATCTCGTTAAATGTGTTATCTTGAAATAACCATGAACACCGACAAGGGCCAGGCCCACCTCTCTCCTAGGTGGTCTCAACCTGCCCTGTCGCTTCGCCACAAAGATCCACTCGCGGGTACTCCTACGAGCCGACCCGTCTTTTAGTCATCACATGTATCATGTATAAACTATATAGTATATATCCGCGATCACCTCCCGAGTGATCACGGACCGATAGTATAGCATGGCAGACGGACAAGAATGTAGGGCCACTAATGATAAACTAGCATCCTATACTAAGCATTAGGATTGCAGGTAAAGGTAACAATAGTAGTAGCAAGGACAGGCTATGCATCAGGATAGGATTAACGGAAGCAGTAACATGCTACACTACTCTAATGCAAGCAGTAGAGAGAAGAGTAGGCGATATCTGGTGATCAGGGGGGGCTTTCCTGGTTGCTCTGGCAAGAGAGAGGGGTCGTCAACATCATAGTCCTACTGGGTGGCAACGGCGTCGGTCTCGGTGTCTAGCGAGAGAAGAGGGCGAAGAAACAATAAATATAATGCAACAAAATGCATGACGATGCATGACATGACAAAGCGTGATGCTAGGTGTGCCCTAATGCGGTACGAGGTGGTACCGGTGAAGGGGGGAAACATCCGGGAAATTATCCCCGGTGTTTCGCGTTTTCGGACAGACGAACCTGAGCGGGAAGTTGCGTGTTCGCTATGCTAGGGATGCGTGGCGGATGAACGGGCTGCGTATTCGGATTCGTCTCGTCGTTCTGAGCAACTTTCATGTTGAAAATAATGTAATCCGAGTTACGGATTAAAAGATATGATTTTCTAAAGATTTTATTATTATTCTGAAATTATTTTTAATTCGAAAATAAATGCTAAATTGCTAGGCGCACCCAGCATAGTGTACACAAAAGTGTACCCAGTGGCTAACAGGTGAGCCAGAGGGACCCAGTTGACCAGTCAACGTTTGACTGGTCAACACGGGTGGGACCCCCCTGTCATTGACTGTTTTAGTTAATTAGGGTTTAGGTTAATTAGTTAGGCTTAATTAGTTGTTTTAGTTTAATTAATCAAAATTAACTAACTTAATTAATCCGTTAATTAATTAATTTATAATTTTATTTATTTATTATTTATTTTTTAAACTTTTTTTAACGTTCTGGGGCGGGCCCCATTGTCATTGGCCCATAGGGGTCCAGCGGGCTACCGGGCGCGGTTACTGGGGCGAAGCCCTGTGAGCGTGCGGGCGCCCGTAAGGGAACCCGGGGCGCAGGCGGAGGCCACCGGGGCGCGGCGGGGCGCCAGAGGCCGGCGATGTAGGGGGAAGGGCCGGCCAGCTCCGGCGAGCGGCGGGGCCGGGCCGACCACGCGACAGGGGAAGAGGCCCTGGGCACGGCCATGTCCAGCCAGGCGCGAGGGGGGACAAGCGGGCGCTGCCTGGGCGTCGTGTAGGCAGCAGCAGCAGTGGCCGCGCGCAGTAGCAACGCAGCAGCAGCAGCGACAACAAGTGCAGGGGCGGCGGCGAAACAGCAGGGCAACGACAGCGGGGAGCGGAGGCAGGTGCAGGGCGTGCGCTGGGGTGCGGGACAGCGTGGGCGCAGCGAACAGAGGAAGGCCCGGGGCGCGGGCGGGCGGCTTGTAGGGCGCGCACGAGCGGCGATGGGCGCGCACGGCGCTGGAGAACGGGGCGCGCGGTGACGTGGTGAGCGCGCGCGCGGGGGGTTGCGTCGATGAGCGCGAGCGCGCCAGGGAGAGGGAGGGCGCGAGGCGCATGCTCACTGGGGTCGTAGTGGACGGGGCAACGGGGCACGGGGAGGGGATGGGGACGACGCGTGGCGGGGAAGCAGGCCGGCGGAGAAGTCCGGCGAGGCGGCGCGGTCTCCAGGCGGCGACGGGCGACGGCGTCGGGCGCCTCCTCCTCGATCCCGATCCAATCGGGGAGAGGGGGAGGAGATATTTTGGGGGGGTGTGGGGGTGTGTGGGTGGCGGTTGGGGGTTGGGGGGGTGTGGGGATAAGGGAGTGGGGGAGGTGCGCGGCTGGGCCGGCCTGGTTGGTCTGGTTGGCCAACTGGGCCAAGGCCCGGCAGGGGTTTTTCTTTTTTTAGTTTTTGTTAGTTTTGGTTTTGTGTTTTCCTTTTCTTTTTATTTATTTTTATTTTCCGTTTTAATCCATTTCAAAATTCTTAGGCACTTTATAAAAATGCGTTTATTACACCATAATTAAATATGCAAATTATGGCACTGCCCGAACATTTTTGTTTTAACTTTTGAAAACTTTTATAATTTAACTTTATTTTAATTTTTGAATTTGACTCGGTTTTGGACTAACGGTAGATTATCAACAGTAACCGTGGTGACGTGGCATGATTAGCGTTGGATTACTGTAGCACGATTATCCGGGCGTTACAAATCTCCTCCACTACAAGAAATCTTGCCCCGAGATTTAGGAGGTAGAAGGAAACAGTGCGGGGTATTCATCACGCAGGAGGTCCTCGCGTTCCCAAGTGGCTTCGTCTTCAGAGTTATTCGACCACTGGACTTGAGGAACTTGATCGCCTTCTGACGTGTGCGGCGTTCAGCTTGGTCGAGAATGCGGACCGGATGCTCTTTATAGGAGAGGTCCTGTTGCAATTCGAGCACTTCATGATCCACTGCTCGGATTGGATCCTTGAAGCAACGGCGGAGCTGTGACACGTGGAACACATCGTTAACCTGGGAAAGGTTCAGCGGAAGCTCCAGTTGATATGCCACCTTTCCACGCCTTTCGACAATAGTGAAGGGACCGATATAGCGAGGAGCTAGCTTGCCCTTGATCCCGAAGCGGTGAGCACCCTTCATTGGTGTAACTCGAAGATAAGCCTTTTCGCCAGGTTGATAGACCATGTCTTTGTGATGACGGTCATACTGACTTTTTTGACATGACTGAGCAGTCTTGAGATTCTCGTGAATAATGCGAACTTGTTCTTCGGCCTATTGGATAATATCCGGACCGAAGAGTGGACGTTCCCCAATTTCTGACCAGTTCAGAGGGGTTCGACACTTTCGTCCATATAGCACTTCGAAGGGGGACATCTTCAGACTAGCTTGATATCTATTATTATAAGATAACTCGGTATATGGAAGAGATTCCTCCCATTTCTTGCCGAAGGAAATTA
Source organism: Triticum urartu (assembly GCF_003073215.2). NCBI lineage: Eukaryota > Viridiplantae > Streptophyta > Magnoliopsida > Poales > Poaceae > Triticum > Triticum urartu. The sequence continues at coordinate 442,466,977 of NC_053024.1, read as the reverse complement.
CACAAGCTCGAAGCATGTCTTCGAGAACTTGGTTGACACGTTCAACCTATCCTTGCGACTGAGGATGAAACGCCGTACTGAACGACAGATGAGTTCCCATAGCTTCTTGGAAACTTGCCCAAAATCTTGAAGTGAATAAGCTGCCACGGTCTGAACTGATAACCACTGGAATTCCGTGAAGTGAAACAATTCTGGTCATGTAGAGAGTAGCAAGCTGACTAGCAGTGAATGTCTCTTTGACCACCAGAAAATGTGTGTCGGTGTCAAAACCGGCGGATCTCGGGTAGGGGGTACCGAACTGTGCGTCTAGGCTGGATGGTAACAGGAGGCAAGGGACAGGAAGTTTTACCCAGGTTCGGGCCCTCTCGATGGAGGTAAAACCCTACGGCCTACTTGATTAATATTGATGATATGGGTAGTACAAGAGTAGATCTACCACGAGATCGGAGAGGCTAAACCCTAGAAGCTAGCCTATGGTATGATTGTTGTTGTCTATGTTGTCCTACGGACTAAAACCCTCTGGTTTATATAGACACCGGAGAGGGTTAGGGTTACACAAAGTCGGTTACAATGGTAGGAGATCTACATATCCGTATCGCCAAGCTTGCCTTCCACACCAAGGAAAGTCCCTTCCGGACACGGGACGGAGTCTTCAATCTTGTATCTTCATAGTCCAGGAGTCCGGCTGAAGGTATAGTCCGGCTATCCGAACACCCCCTTTTCCAGGACTCCCTCAGTAGCCCCCGAACCAGGCTTCAATGACGATGAGTCCGGCGCGTAGATTGTCTTCGGCATTGCAAGGCGGGTTCTCCCCCAAATTCCGTGTACCTGTTGAATAAAGTCCGGTTTCTTGTAGATGTTGCGCTCCTCGGCTTCTACGCCCAATAATGGCCGCTTCCCACGTGTCAAACGAATATGAAAAGTCTGAGTGTTTTTACATTCACACCCCTAGCCGCGTAAATGAGCTTCCCTATTTAAGGGGACGGGGATTTAGATCCAAACCACATCTTCCCCCCTTCGCGAGTGTTCATCAGAGCGCATCCGACAAAGGTCCATTCCACCATGGCCAGCCGTCGCAACTCCTCCTTTCGCCCTTCTAGCCCTCAGCCCGGATATTGGGAGAGATGTTCCATCCCGCATAGCGAGCTAGTGACGCTCCAGACCAAGGGATTTCTCCCCCCGGCCTACATGATCCCGGTTCGAGCCGGTCTTGCCATCTATAACGGCGGAAAGCAAGCGGAGGGTGCCCCCAATCCCTCCAAAGGAGAGCGGGTATGCCTTGTCCCTTATTTAATAACGAGGCTCGGGTTTCCAATCCATCCATTTCTCCGGGGGCTGCTGGAGTTCTACGGCCTCCAACTACACAATCTCACGCCTGCCTCCGTATTGCATATCGCGGGCTTCGTAGCCCTCTGCGAGCTGTTTTTGGGCGTCGAGTCTCATTTCGGGCTATGGAAAAGGTTATTTTGCCTTGTGCCCCGCTCTAAGGAGGGGTCAATGTATCAAGTGGGCGAAGCCGAAGTGTGGCGCATCGCCGGGACCGGATATCTGTCCGGAACCCCAAAGAAGGCATCCGAAGACTAGCCCTCGGAATGGTTTTATATAGAAGACGTCCCGCTGCCGGATCCTGTCCGGATCGGCCTCCCTGAATTCGACAGTGCTCCCTTAAAAAAGCGCCTAAGCTGGCGTCCATGGAGCCCTCAGAGGGAAAGTGACAGGGACATCATTTACCTGATGGGCCGAATAAGATTGTTAGCCCATTCCGGACTAACCATGATCGGGGTTATGGCCGAATGCATCATGCGGGGGGTGCAGCCGCTTCAGTATAGAAGCCACCCCATGTGGGACTTCAACGGGGAGGACGACGCCACCCGCTACGGTCGTAAGGGGCCGGATTCAGCTACCGCTCTACTAAAGATCTTGTCCACTTTGTATAAGGGAGAAGAGGAGGAATTTCTCCGCGTCAACCCACAGGGTGGATTCTCTATGCACAATCCCCCAAGCTGGGTAAGCGGTCGCATTTACTTGCCCATCTGTTTTGTATTCCCATTGTTAAATATTCAGTCTGACGACTTCAACGCAGGAACTGCGCCGGGCTGTTAAGGAAATAAGCAGCCCTCCTCCACAACCTGAGGACCCAGGACGGTCCCTCGACCCGGCCTCTCAAGACGATCCGGACATATCTGTGGAGCTGATTGATGGAGTGTTCCATCAATTGAGCAAGGACAACGCCTTGGTGGCCATTATGGTCGATTACCCGGGGCTAATCCCGGCCTCCCAGGTAACTGAGATCGAAGTCCCAGTACCCCGAATAGGTGTCCGCCCTCTCGTGTTTTTAGTTTCCTGATTACAACCGAGCTTTGCAGGGGAGGTTTTTGAGGCGGAAGGCCGAACCTGCGGCGACAAGCCAACGAGGGGCCGCAGGGCCCCGTAGGCAGAAAAGAAGTGTAGTCCGAACCGAGACGTCAGCGCAAAGGTATGGCATGCCCCCTTATACCAGGTGTTATACCTTCGAGGCACATTGACACTCGTGCTCTTTTCAGGACAAAGAGACCCCGCCGGACTATATCCGGAGAGGCTGCCAATTGCGCCTCCACCAGCCAGGCTCCAAAGCCTGGTCCGGAGGAGGAGGCGAACGCAAGGCGCTCGCCAGACGCTCCTCCGACGGAGTATGTGGACGGGTTGTCTGCCACCAACTCTGAGGTGGAGAGTGCCATGAACCATAGGCGTCGCCGAACAATTCTTCACGACGCTTGTTTCTCCCAAGGGGCGTTAGATGCCTTCAATTCGGGAGATGCGTACCTCCGTGCCGCTCAAAATGGTCTAGCCAGAGCCACGGAGCAATATGTAAAAGACATACGGGTAAGAAAATTTTGGTAATTATATATATACCAGTAGCCCCCGAGACTTGAAACAGTTAGAATAACTTATTTAAGGATCATTTGTTATGCAGGTTCTTACAGAAAAGAATTCCCTACTGTCCAAGGAGCTGGAAGAGTGCAAAGCCCAACTTGAGGCCGCACTAGCCGCAGCAGGGGAGCCCAAGGAGACCCCCTCTGGTAATATACACTTCGAAAGATAAGTATTTTGCGAAGCACGGCACGGGTGCGAATCTGACAAATGAAATTGCAGATGGCGCCGGATTGAATCCGGAAAGGCAACACCTCCTACGCCAGCTAAAGGCTGGTGAGAAGGTGCTGACAAAGGTGAGGCGGAAGAAGAACGATCTCCAAGATGCCAACACCAAGCTGGGCGTCGAGCTAAAAGATGTTCGTGCCCAGCTGGCAGACTCTGTGAACGAGAATCAGCGGCTTCGGTGCGGCATATTTAGTAAGTGCTTGAACGAACCTTTGAAAGAAAGTTCGGCGGGGAAGTCGACTAACAGAGCAATGTCTGTAGGTGTGCTAACAGGTCATCCTACAGAGGAGATGCCCGGTTCTATAGGTGACCTTCTTCCCGAGCTCTCGCAACTGCTCGATCGAGTTCCGCAGGCGATGCAAGGCGTCGCCCAGGCCCTGTGGCCATCCATCTCCATGCCCGAAGGTCTTGAAGAGCTTGCGGAGAGGCTAAAGGGAGCACGGCGGCGCTTCTGATTGTGGAACATATCGGCCTGCCGTCAAGGCGCTAGGGAGGCCTGGGCCATGGTGAAGACGCGGTACACAAAGGCTGACCCCAACCACATGGCCGAGGTCGGTCCTGTGGGCCCCGATGGGAAGGAGATCCATGTAAGCTTGGTATACGGCCAAGTAGAGTTGGCCGCAAAGTATTCCCAGCAGGACTGTAAATTAGACAGCCTGTTAGATGGTATTTGAAGAGGAATACAATCAGTCAAAATGACTATGTAATTTAATTGACATTTATAATGCCTTCTAGCCGGATTGTAGATCATTTGTCATGGCCGACCTTTTTTTCATGGCCGACCTTTTCGCTTCAGCCTCGGGACCTGACGTCTGGAGTGTGTCCGAACTCCCATGCGGTTATATAGGAACCGGGGAATGCATGGAGACCAGGCGTAGGGGTCATTAGTGCGTGAACAGACAAGTGCCCGACTAGTTATGTTATATTACATGGTTAGTAAGAAACATCTTCCAGGGAGAATAGTTCCGTTAGGGGTTCCTTTCCTTGGGACGCATGCCCTAAAGTGCATGTCCATGCTGCGAAAAGAAACGCAGGAAAAACATCTGGGGGCATATAGATAAATAAAAAAAGATCATCTTTAGTTCACCGACTGAATATTCCCTTAAGAACGCTAGCTTTCGGCTTCACCCAGTCTGAGGTACACGTCTGGCTGACCCGACAGTAACAATCGCAGAGGTGCTCCCTTTACCACCTAGCCGAACAATCGGGAACGTAGGGGTAAGCACAGGAGCCACGCAACCCAGCTTGGCCAAAACTTAAGTCATATCGATGCATATAATAGTGAATAAAAGGTACATGCGGAAGTGTGACACATGTGTTGGGCATGAAGCCCGTATAAATAAGCTTCTGTTTAAAGAAGCCCCCGGGTTTAATGAGCGCGGATAGCGCGTCACTTTATGAGCTTTTAAAGGCTATACGAGAGAGAGAGAGAAGAAGAGGAATGTAAGACAGAAAGTATATAAAAAATGGATAGAGGAAGGAGACGAACACAGAGTCCGGCGCTAGGCATAGAATCTTCGGAGATGGGCTGCGTTCCATGGGTTCGGCTCGAGTCGGTTATCCGATGCATTTCGCAGGCGGTACGCTCCACCAGTCAGGACTTGGTCAATTATGAAGGGTCCTTCCCACTTGGGCTTGAGTTTGTCCTTTTTCTTGTCCGGCAGGCATAGAACTAATTCGCCAACGTTGTAATTTTTGGCCCGTACTTCTCTGCATTGGTATCTTCGAGCCTGCTGTTGATAGAATGCGGAACGGGCTTTTGCCACGTCACGCTCCTTCTCTAATGCGTCCAAACTGTCATGCCGATCGAGCTCGGCTTCTCTTTCTTCGTACATGCGCACTCGAGGTGAGTCATGAATTATGTCGCAATGAAAAACTACCTCTGCGCCGTACACCATAAAGAATGGTGTGTATCCGGTGGTGCGATTCGGCGTGGTCCGCAGCCCCCAGAGTACGGAGTCGAGCTCCTCTACCCAGTGCGTGTTAGATTCCTTGAGGGACCGCACTAATCTGGGTTTAATGCCGCTCATGATAAGACCATTTGCACGTTCGACCTGGCCGTTAGTTTGTGGGTGATAGACGGAAGCATAATCGAGCTTGATGCCCATGTTTTTGCACCAGAGTTTTACCTCGTCGGCCGTAAAGTTCGTGTCGTTATCAGTGATGATGCTGTGGGGGACGCCGTAACGGTGTACAACCCTGAATATAAAGTCTATCACAAGTCCAGATTCGGCCATCTTAACAGGCTTGGCTTCTATCCATTTGGTGAACTTATCCACCATGACCAGTAAGTATTTTTGCTTGTGGGTTCCACCTTTAAGGGGTCCAACCATGTCAAGCCCCCAGACCGCGAAGGGCCAAGTGATGGGGATAGTTTGGAGGGCGGTGGGTGGCATATGGCTTTGGTTTGCAAAGAGCTGGCAACCGGTGCATCGTTGGACTAGGTCCTCGGCGTCTGCCCGGGCCGTCGGCCAGCAAAAGCCTGTGCGGAAGGCCTTACTCACAAGGGATCGAGCTGCAGCGTGATGACCGCCGATTTCGGCATGAATTTCAACCAGGAGGTTCCGCCCTTCCTCTTCGGAGATGCACCTTTGAAGGACTCCAGTAGTGCTTTTCTTATAAAGCTCTCCCTTGTGGACTTTCCAGGCTTTGGATCGCCGCACTATGCAGCGTGCCTCATTTTGGTCCTCGGGGAGTTCCTGCCTAATAAGGTAGGCGAGGAATGGTTCTGTCCACGGGGCGATGACGACCATTATTACGTGGGCTGAAGGTGTTATTTCATTGGCAGAGCCGCTGATTGTGTCAGAATGTTCGGTGTCGGGCAGTGCGGTTGGGTCCGGGCTGTTGTTGTGCGGCTCCCCTTCCCATACTACGGATGGCTTGAATAGCCTTTCCAAGAAGATGTTGGGGGGGACTACATCGCGTTTCGTTCCGATGCGTGCCAGGACATCTGCCGCCTGATTATTTTCCCGGGTTATGTGGTGAAATTCAAGCCCTTCGAACCGAGCTGACATTTTTAGGACGGCGTTGCGGTAAGCCGCCATCTTTGGATCCTTGGCGTCGAAGTCTCCATTTATTTGGGATATTGCGAGGTTCGATTCCCCGCGCACCTCTAGGCGTTGAATCCCCATGGATACTGCCATCCGGAGACCATGTAAAAGGGCTTCATATTCGGCTGCATTGTTGGAGTCTGTGTACATAATCTGGAGTACGTATTAAACTGTGTCTCCTATGGGGGACGTCAAAACGACGCCAGCCCCCAGTCCGGCCAACATCTTGGAGCCATCGAAATGCATGATCCAATTTGAATATGTGCCGTACTCTTTAGGGAGTTCAGCCTCCGTCCATTCTGCGACGAAGTCGGCTAAGACTTGCGACTTGATGGCTCGCCGTGGCTTATAAGTTATGTCGAACAGGAGGAGCTCAATGGCCCATTTTGCAATCCGGCCAGTTGCGTCACGGTTGTTTATAATATCGTTAAGTGGTACATCTGAGGCTATTGTTATTGAACACTCTTGAAAGTAGTGTCGTAGCTTCCGGGATGCCATGAATACCGCGTACGCAATCTTTTGATAATGCGGGTACCGTGATTTGCAGGGAGTGAGGACAGTGGACACATAATAGACCGGCTTTTGAAGGGGGAATTTGTGTCCGTCCGTTTCTCGTTCGCAATGAGTACTGCGCTTACAACCTGATGTGTTGCTGCAATGTACAATAGCATTGGTTCGCCAGTGTTTGGCGCGGCCAGGACTGGGTTTGTTGCTAATATGGCTTCTATTTCGTCGAGTCCGGCCATGGCTGCATCCGTCCATTCGAAGTGTTCGGTGCACCGAAGGAGGCGGTAGAGGGGTAGGGCCTTTTCTCCCAAGCGGGAGATAAAGCGGCTTAGAGCCACCATGCATCCGGTTAACTTTTGTATTTGTTTGAGGTCCTTTGGGATATCCAGTTGCGACAAAGCTCGGATCTTGGCTGGATTTGCTTCAATTCCTCTACCGGCTACAATGAAGCCCAAGAGCTTTCCGGCTGGAACGCCGAAAACACATTTTTCCGGGTTGAGCTTGATGTCGTATGTTCGGAGGTTATCGAATGTGAGCCTCAAGTCGTCTACTAGAGATTCGACATGTCTTGTTTTGACGACCACATCATCTACATATGCCTCCACTATTTTGCCGATCTAGTTTGCCAGACATGTCTGAATCATGCGCTGATATGTTGCGCCGGCGTTTTTGAGCCCGAAGGGCATTGTGTTGAAGCAGAATGGGCCGTAAGGTGTGATGAATGCCGTTGCGGCTTGGTCTGGTTCTGCCATCTTGATTTGATGGTAGCCAGAATATGCGTCAAGGAAACACAACAAATCGTGTCCGGCGGTAGCGTCGATAATTTGATCGATGCGGGGGAGTGGGAAGGGATCCTTTGGGCAAGCCTTGTTAAGGTCCTTAAAGTCAACGCACAGGCGCCAGGATTTTTCCTTCTTTGGTACCATCACCAGGTTTGCTAGCCAGTCCGGATGTTTTATATCTCTGATGAATCCGGCCTCCAATAGCTTTGCTAGCTCTTCTCCCATGGCCTGTCTCTTAGGTTCGGAAAAACGCCGAAGAGCTTGCTTGACAGGTTTGAATTCTTTTAGGATATTTAAGCTATGCTCGGCCAGCCTGCGCGGGATTCCTGGCATGTCTGAAGGGTGCCAGGCGAAAATGTCCCAGTTCTCTCATAGGAACTCTCGTAGTGTGGCATCTACATCAGGGTTCAAACGTGCCCCGATGGAGGCTGTTTTATTAGGGTCCGTTGGATGGACCTGGAATTTGACTATTTCGTCCGCCGGTTTAAAGGAGGTGGACTTGGATCTTTTGTCGAGTACCACGTCGTCTCTATTCACCATGGAGCGCAGCGCAGTCAGTTCCTCAGCTGCTAGGGCTTCGGATAGTGCCTCAAGGGCCAGTGCGGCTGTCTTGTTTTCGGCGCGGAGTGCTATGTCCGGATCACTAGCGAGGGTGATGATCCCGTTGGGCCCGAGCATCTTGAGCTTCATGTACCCGTAATGGGGTATTGCTTGGAAGATTGTAAACGCTTCCCACCCTAGCAGAGCGTGATAATCGCTGCTGAACGGAGCCACATGGAACGTGACCTCTTCGGACCTGTAATTATCCGGCGTGCCGAACACCACATCTAGTGTGATTTTTCCTGTACAGCGCGCTTCCCGACTGGGGATTATTCCTCTAAAGGTTGTGCTGCTTCGCTCAATGCAGTTCCAGTCTATTTCCATTTTTTGAAGGGTTTCCTCATAAATGAGGTTCAATCCGCTGCCGCCGTCCATGAGTACCTTGGTAAGACGAAAGCCGTCCACTATTGGACTGAGGACCAATGCGGCTGGTGCTCGGGCTGTTTAGAATTTAGGTTCATCACTGGCGTTAAAGGTAATAGCTGTGTCACTCCGTGGATTTATTGTTTCTTCTTGGTAGACTTCGGCAAGGCTGCGGAGTGTCCTTTTTCGCATATTATTTGATGCGAAAGCCTCGAAGACTGTTAATACCGTATTGGTGTCTCTGGGGTGGCTTTCTGTGGCCTCCGGAATTAGGAGATTTTCGCCAATTTTGGCCACCTGCCGGAGTATCCAACATGCTCTAAGGCTGTGAGTTGGTGTGCCGTCCTCTGTACTGTCAATTTTACAGGGTCCATTAAGCCATCCTTCCAATACGGTTCCATGCCCTGTAGAGGGTTTTTGCTTTTTGGTGTTTGACCCGGGTGTCTGGCGATGATGCACCCTTTTATTTCGGACTGGGTTTGCATTCAGGGCCGGATTGTCCCAAAATTTTATTTCGGTTTTCCAGGCGCTTTCCATCGCACAGTACTTTCGTACTATGGACGCCAAGTCAGCAAAGCGTGTAATATCACGGCGACTTATGGCGTTGAGGATACCCTTGTTCGTGCAATTATTGCAGAAGAATGAAATCGTGTCTTCCTCGCGGCATTCCTTTATCCTGTTCATAACCAGAAGGAATCTGGCCCAGTAATGATGTATTGTTTCTTCGGGCTCGTGCCTAATTTGGGATAGATTGCTAATGTGCGGGTGGGTGGGTGGAATTAAATCCGAAGCCTCACCCCATCTGAGGCTCAGAGGCCGAGGAATTTCCAAACTCAAAAATTTGGATTCCTGGATGTTGTCCAATGAATCCAATCCGTTGCCTGACTCTAAGTTCAGGTCTTGTGTGATATCCTCCCCTCCGCGGGTATCCGGCTTAGAGGGATCAGGAATCCGGACGTAACGAGTCCTTAAGATAGATGAAGGGTCGCCGCACTGTCCCTCTACCACGGCAACATGATGGGTGACTTGGGGAGAGTTAATATCTCTCAGATCGGGTTTAGGCCCAATCTGGTCGTAATCCGTAGCGACTCCCAGGGCGGCGAAGCGATCCAAGAGCTCGTTTACGGAGGAGAGCTCCATTGGATCTAACTGCTCGGCGAGTTCCGAGCTGACATGAACATTGTTTTCGATGACTCGAGAGGTCATCGTCGGCTCAGAAGCCGAACAAGCGGTCATAAGAAAACCACCTAGCCAGAGGGTTTGGCCGACAGCCAAAGCTCCCTTAGCAACGGTGCCGTCTTTAAAGACGGGGCGAGGCATCCTTCCTGATGGCGACGACACAGAGGAACTCTCAATGAAAGCACCAATGTCGGTGTCAAAACCAGCGAATCTCGGGTAGGGGGTCCCGAACTGTGCGTCTAGGCCGGATGGTAACAGGAGGCAAGGGACACGAAGTTTTACCCAGGTTCGGGCCCTCTCGATGGAGGTAAAACCCTACGTCCTGCTTGATTAATATTGATGATATGGGTAGTACAAGAGTAGATCTACCACGAGATCGGAGAGGCTAAACCCTAGAAGCTAGCCTATGGTATGATTGTTGTTGTCTATGTTGTCCTACGGACTAAAACCCTCCAGTTTATATAGACATCGGAGAGGGTTATGGTTACACAAAGTCGGTTACAATGGTAGGAGATCTACATATCCGTATCGCCAAGCTTGCCTTCCACACCAAGGAAAGTCCCTTCCGGACACGGGACGGAGTCTTCAATCTTGTATCTTCATAGTCCAGGAGTCCGGCTGAAGGTATAGTCCGGCTATCCGAACACCCCCTTATCCAGGACTCCCTCAATGTGCAACTTTAGAAAGCCGGTCAATGATGACAAGAATAGCATCATTACCTTTCTGCGATTTTGGAAATCCAGTGACGAAGTCCATTTCAACATGGTTCCATTTCCATTCAGGAATAGAGATAGGTTGCAGAGTTCCAGGAGGCCTTTGATGCTCTGCTTTGATACGGCGGCAAACGTCACACTCAGCAACATAACGAGCAATGTCCTGCTTCATATTAGACCACCAGAATCTTTGACGAATAGCCTGGTACATCTTTGTACTACCAGGAAGAATAGACAAAGGCGTATCATGAGCTTCTTTCATAACCTCCTTAGTCTGATCCAGGTTTTTCCTCGAACATGGTACCACTAGGCGGCCTTTGAAGTACAAGGCGCCATCATCGGCGATAGTGAAGAATGAGGGTTTCCTTCTACTAGATGGCATTTAATCTTATGGACTTCAGAGTCATAACCTTGAATAGTCTTTATACCAGCTACGAGATCTGGTACGACAGCCAGGGTATTTAGAGAACCCTTAGTAACAAGAAGAATATTCATCTTGCGGAACTCCGGGGGAGGGGGAGCGAGTGCTCCAGGAGGAACAATATGAAGGTTCAGCTTTCTAAATTCTTCGACAAGCGAGGGTTGAACTTTGTGAACCTGGAGGTGGTTGCAGTAAGACTTGCAGCTCAAGGCATCAACCATTACATTAGCCTTGCCGGGGGTATATGATATACCCACATCAAAGTCTGCAACAGTCTCCATCCATCTCTGCTGACGCAGGTTCAGATCTGGCTGAGTAAACAGATACTTCAGACTTGGTGGTCGGTGAAGATCTCGCAACGATTACCGAGAAGGTAATGTTGCCACTGCTTCAGTGCATGAATGACAGCAGCAAGCTCGAGGTCGTGAACTGGGTAGTTTTCTTCGTGAGGGCGCAGTTGATGAGAGGCATAAGCAATCACTCTGCGCTCTTGAATTAGGACACAGCCTAATCCTTGACGGGAAGCGTCGTAGTAAATGATGAAGTCCTTCTTAGTATCAGGTGGAGCAAGCACTGGGGCAGAAGTCAACTTGTCTTTGAGCGCCTGGAAACTTTCCTGACACTTGTCTGTCCAGTCGAACTTGACACCCTTATGCAACAGATTAGTCAGAGGCCTGGCAATCTTGGAGAAGTTCTCGACGAATCGACGACAATAGCTGGCGAGACCGAGGAAACTTCGGACTTGCTTGACATTCTTCGGAGGAGTCCAATTGAGAATAGCCTGAACTCGTTCAGGGTTGACGGCAATACCATCCTTACAGATGACATGCCCAAGATAGGTTACTTCAGGTAGCCAGAATTCACATTTGGAGAACTTGGCATACATTTGATGTTCCCGTAGCTTTTCCAGCACACGACGAAGATGTTTAACATGTTCTTCTTTGTTCTTGGAAAATACTAGGATATCATCCAGATAAACCACGACGAACTTGTCAAGGTAATCCATGAATATATTGTTCATCAGACGAGAGAAGGTGGCGGGGGCATTCGTTAAGCCGAATGACATGACGGTGTACTCGTATGATCCATATCGAGTCACGAAGGCGATTTTTGGGATATCCTCTTCACGAACACGGATCTGGTGGTAACCCAACCTCAAGTCGAGTTTAGAGAACACTGATGAACCAGCCAGTTGATCATACAGATCATTGATCTGAGGAAGAGGATACTTATTCTGAATGGTAGCAGGCTGGTCTAGAACTTCATTGAGAACTTCATTGAGATCAACGTGGTTGGAATGAACACGACCATAAGATCTAGCATTGTTGTTGCGAGGATGGTTGCTTCCACGGCCAGCTGCGGGAAGGGCCAGTTGATTCCGATTCTGATTGCAACCCCTAGCACGGTGACCTGGTTGACCACACTTATAGCACATACCATTATTGGGAGTGGGAACAGGGGCTTGGGGTGGTGGAGCTGGGAGCCTTGGCTGCCTAGTTGGTGGAGGAGGCAGACGAGGTGCAGCATAGGTCTGCCTTGGGGCAGGTGCAGTTGGCTGGTACATGCTATTGGGAATCCATATCTTACGCTTCTGCGAGGGCGGGCCCGAAGATGAGCCCGTGGCACGGTTGTGCCTGTGAGAGCTCTGGTGTTCCTGCAGACCAGTTTCGGCATTGATGGCATTGTTCACCAAGGTGGCGAAATCAGCAAAGTCATGCACTAGAAGTGCGAGCTTGATATCAGCTTGAAGGCCATCACAGAACTTCTCCTGTCTGCGTGCATCAGTTGCAATGTCTTCTTCAGCATAGCGGGACAGATCCAGAAACTCCCGCTGATAAGCTCCCACAGTTTTGTTGCCCTGAGTGAGGTTGCAAAACTTGCGCTTCTTACGGTCCATGATTCCCTGAGGAATGAAGCGAGCACGGAAAGCAGCTTGGAAGTCTGGCCAGGTGATGATTGTTCCAAGTGGCAAAGTATGCCTGTGGCTGTCCCACCATTGAGTAGCGGGTCCCTTCAAGAAGAAGGAAGCAAAGGTGACATAGCTGGCAGGGGCTACATCAGCAGACTCCATCGCATAGGTGATGTCACGGAGCCAGTCATCAGCATCCAGAGGCTGAGTTGAGCTGCGGTACACAGTTGGATTCAGGCGCATAAAATCCTGCAGAGTTACTGGGGTTGGCTACTGGTTCATATTGGGGCGAGGAAACTGAGCCATCATATTCTCCATGAACTGGCGATTCATCTCAAGCTGTTGGATCATACCAGCCATGTACTCAGGCGGTGGTGGGGCGTTGCCACCACGACCACGACCACCTGGTCTAACCATCCTGCTAATATATAACAGGAGGAGTTCAACATTGAGAAATTGCGAGGACAAGAATCATTCATGATGAAACATGCATAATGAAAGGAACACGATAGATACTACAGAGTAGTTGGCACATCTTACAAAAGTGATCATGCATAGGGTTCGGTACACAGACTAAGAACATCATAGGCGGCACGCAGGCTCGCGGCGAAGGCATATAACACTACCAAGCAAGCCTACATCAGTCCCAGGAGGAACTGTGGAGGTAGGTGTAGCCTGACAGCTGGTAGTGACACAAAGGGAAGACCTCCACGCGAGTAGCCTGGGGTCCACGGATACTCTGGTGCGGAACCCGATGCGCAGGTGGCAGGAAAGGACCAAGTTCTGGAGAGTAGCCTCCCACATCTGGCCAACTGACGCCCTGGGGCATCACAATCCTGGCAGGGTAGATCGCAGAATGCGACAGATCACCAGATCGGACAGAGGGGTGCAACAGCGTCAGAGCACGATACAGGTGCTGACGGGTGGTGTACAACTCGTGGCGAAGAGCTCGGTCAGCTCTATCCAGCCCATCTGCATGCAGAACCAGGTTCTGATGGTAGAAGGGCTCTCGGGTGACAGTGGAGTAGGCAGCAGTGTAGTATCCCTCCGCACCAACATCGGATGCGATAGCAATGTGCCTGAAGGGGGAGGTGTCCAACTCTTGATACTATCCACGAAGACGTGTTAGAGCAGCATAAGCAGCATCGTGGACCGGCATATCGATAGTCACTCCAACACCATGAGCAGTGTGCAGCACAGTAGTGGAGTCATACTCCCGAGAGTAGAGGTGGACGATGGCACGGTACTGCTCCTGGTTGAAGTCCTGATACTCCTCATAGACGGTCTACTCAGGGTGCCAGCGATAACCCAGATAGTTCATCATCTCAACCAACACAGCAGGTGATCCTGAGGCACCAATGGTCATCGTGTGGCGCACGACCTGTCTCGTGGGTTCCATCTGAAAACAAAGATGTTTCAAAGGAGTCAACTGATAGTGTGGATAATGTTCAATATACTACTCTAATGAATAGCTAGGGCTTATCCAACTTTGGGGTGAACGTGGTCATAGGATCCTAATTGTAAAGTTAGTAAAATCATTTAACCCGAGTAGGAGAGAGTTCAGAGTCCCAGAGTAAGGATCGAGGAGTAAAAGATCCTAGTACCACCCAGATGGCGACGTGGGCCCGTAAGGCACACAACCACGTTAGTAAAAGTTTTGTAATGTCTAGACTCAACTTCGGCCATGGAGTGTGGAAGGGGGATTCCTATAGGCAGTCGTCTCTGATACCAACTTGTTACGCCCCCGATTCAATCGTACACTAATCATACACGCAAACGTGTACGATCAAGATCAGGGACTCACGGGAAGATATCACAACACAACTCTACAAATAAAATAAGTCATACAAGCATCATATTACAAGCCAGGGGCCTCGAGGGCTCGAATACAAGAGCTCGATCATAGACGAGTCAGCGGAAGCCACAATATCTGAGTCCAGACATAAGTTAAACAAGTTTGCCTTAAGAAGGCTAGGACAAACTGGGATACAGATCAAAAGAGGCGCAAGCCTCCTGCCTGGGATCCTCCTAAACTACTCCTGGTCGTCGTCAGTAGGCTGCACGTAGTAGTAGGCACCTCCCGAGTAGTAGTAGTTGTCATCGACGGTGGCGTCTGGCTCCTGGACTCCAACATCTGGTCGCAGCAATCGGATATAGGAAGGGGGAAAAGGGGGAGAAAAGCAACCGTGAGTACTCATCCAAAGTACTCGCAAGCAAGGAGCTACACTACATATGTATGCATTGGTATCAAATGGAATACGGGTATCATATGTGGACTGAACTGCAGAATGCCGGAATAGGGGGATAGCTAGTCCTATCGAAGACAACGCTTCTGGTAACCTCCATCTTGCAGCAGAAGAAGAGAGTAGATGGTAAGTTCACCAAGTAACATCGCATAGCGTAATCCAAACCGATGATCCTCCCCTCGTCGCCCTGTGAGAGAGCGACCACCGGTTGTATCTGGCACTTGGAAGGGTGTGTTTTATTAAGTATCCGGTTCTAGTTGTCATAAGGTCAAGGTACAACTCCAAGTCATCCTATTACCGAAGATCACGGCTATTCAAATAGATTAACTTCCCTGCAGGGGTGCATCACATTTTCCAACACGCTCGATCCCATTTGGCCGGACACCCTTTCCTTGGTCATGCCCGGCCTCGGAAGATCAACACGTCGCAGCCCTACCTAGGCACAACAGAGAGGTCAGCACGCCGGTCTAAATCCTATGGCGCAGGGGTCTGGGCCCATCGCCCGTTGCACACCTGCACGTTGCGTGGGCGGCCGGAAGCAGAACTAGCCCCCTTAATACAAGAGCAGGCTTACGTTCCAATCCGGCGCGCGCCGCTTAGTCGCTGACGTCACGAAGGCTTCGGCTGATACCACGACGTCGAGTGCCCATAACTGTCCCCGCGTAGATGGTTAGTGCGTATAGGCCAGTGGCCAGACTCAGATTAAATACCAAGATCTTGTTAGACACGTTATCTTGAAATAACCACAAACGCCGACCAGGGCCAGGCCCACCTCTCTCCTAGGTGGTCTCAACCTGCCCTGTCGCTTCGCCACAAAGATCCACTCGCGGGTACTCCTACGAGCCAACCCGTCTTTTAGTCATCGAATGTATCATGTATAAAGTATATAGTATATACCCGCGATCACCTCCCGAGTGATCACGGCCCGATAGTATAGCATGGCAGACAGACAAGAATGTAGGGCCACTGATGATAAACTATCATCCTATAGTAAGCATTAGGATTGCATGTAAAGGTAACAACAGTAGTAGCAAGGACAGGCTATGCATCAGGATAGGATTAACGGAAGCAGTAACATGCTACACTTCTCTAATGCAAGCAGTAGAGAGAAGAGTAGGCGATATCTGGTGATCAAGGGGGGGCTTGCCTGGTTGCTCTGGCAAGAGAGAGGGGTCGTCAACACCGTAGTCGTACTGGGTGGCAGCGGCGTCGGTCTCGGTGTCTAGCGAAAGAAGAGGGGGAAGAAACAATAAATATAATGCAAACAAATGCATGACGATGCATGACATGACAAAGCGTGATGCTAGGTGTGCCCTAACGCGGTACGAGGTGGTACCGCTGAAGGGGGGAAACATCCGGGAAATTATCCCGGGTGTTTCGCGTTTTCGGACAGACGAACCTGAGGGGGAAGTTGCGTGTTTGCTATGCTAGGGATGCGTAGCGGATGAACGGGCTACGTATCCGGATTCGTCTCGTCGTTCTAAGCAACTTTCATGTTGAAAATAATTTACTCCGAGTTACGGATTAAAAGATATGATTTTCTAAAGATTTTATTATTATTCTGAAATTATTTTTAATTCGAAAATAAATGCTAAATTGCTAGGCGCACCCAGCACAGTGTACACAAAAGTGTACCCAGTGGCTGACAGGTGGGCCAGAGGGACCCAGTTGACCAGTCAACGTTTGACTAGTCAACAGGGTGGGACCCCCCTGTCATTGACTGTTTTAGTTAATTAGGGTTTAGGTTAATTAGTTAGGCTTAATTAGTTATTTTAATATAATTAATCAAAATTAACTAAGTTAATTAATCTTATAATTAATTAATTAATTTTATTTATTATTTATTTATTTATTTTAACTTTTTTTAACGTTCTGGGGCGGGCCCCCTTGTCATTGGCCCATAGGGGTCCAGCGGGCTACCGGGCGCGGTTACTGGGGCGAAGCCCCGTGAGCGTGCGGGCGCCCGTAAGGGAACCCGGGGCGCAGGCGGAGGCCACCGGGGCGCGACGGGGCGCCAGAGGCCGGCGAGGTAGGGGGAAGGGCCGGCCAGCTTCGTTGAGCGGCGGGGCTGGGCCGACCATGCGACAGTGGAAGAGGCCCCGGGCGCGGCCATGTCCAGCCAGGGGCGAGGGTGGGGGCAAGCGGGCACGGCCTGGGCGTCGTGTAGGCAGCAGTAGCAGTGGCGTCGCGCAGTAGCAAGGCAGCAGCAGCGACAACAAGTGCAGGGGTGGCGGCGAAACAGCAGGGCAACGGCAGCGGGGAGCGGAGGTAGGCGCAGGGCGTGCGCTGGGGTGCGGGACGGCGTGGGCGCAGTGAACAGAGGAAGGCCCGGGGCGTGGGCGGGCGACTTGCAGGGCATGCACGAGCGGCGATGGGCGCACACGGCGCTGGAGACCGTGGTGCGCGGTGACGCGGTGAGCGCACGCGCGGGGGGTTGCGGCGACGAGCGTGAGCGCGCGAGGGAGAGGGAGGGAGCGAGGCGCGTGCTCACTTGGGCCGTAGGGGACGGGGGAACAGGGCGCGGGGAGGGGTTGGGGACGACGCGTGGTGGGGAAGCAGGCCAGCGGAGAAGTCCGGCGAGGCGGCGCGGTCTCCAGGCGGCGACGGGCGATGGCGTCGGGCGCCTCCTCCTCGATCCCGATCCAATCGGGGGGGGGGGGGGGGGATTTTTGGGGGGGGTGGGGGGGTGTGTGGGGGGGGGTTGGGGGTGGGGGGGTTGGGGGGGTGGGGGGATAAGGGAGTGGGGGAGGTGCGCGGCTGGGCCGGCTTGGTTTTTGTTAGTTTTGGTTTTTTGTTTTCCTTTTCCTTTTATTTATTTTTCTTTTCTGTTTTAATCCATTTTAAAATTCTTAGGCACTTTATAAAAATGCATTTATTACACCATAATTAAATATGCAAATTATGGCACTGCCCGAACATTTTTGTTTTAACTTTTGAAAACTTTTATAATTTAACTTTATTTTAATTTTTGAATTTGACTCAGTTTTGGACTAACGGTAGATTATCAACAGTAACCGTGGTGACGTGGCATGATTAGCGTTGGATTACTGTAGCATGATTATCCGGGCGTTACAGTGTGCGGCGCCTCTATATCGGGCCGCGTCATGGTGCACCTCCGATGAAGTCCATCTGCGGTTGTCGGCCCGGTTGTGACTAGGTTTGTCACGTCCGAATAGGTAGCCGTCATCCCGAGTCGGGAAGCGTCCTCGCGATCCGTAGATTGATTTGGTGTGTCATGCTCTACTGTCCAGCTCCTACCGAAGGTCGTATATATGGTCCCGGGCTATTATGTCCCTATTTTTGCGAGGCGGTGGGGCGGGCTGTTGTTCGGCCTGAGCTGTCGTTTTATCCCGACCGCGGGTTGGTGATCCGCCGCACTATCCCGACCACGTGGTGGTCAGTCCGCATTGCATGAGGGAGGTATGGAATCTGGTGCCTCCTCATCGAACTGAGGTAGCAGTCTGCGCTTTGGGTAACTCTTGGCTGGGCACTCGAGGCCATATTCTTCGGCTGCCAGGACATCAGTCCACCTTTCAATGAGTAGGTCTTGATTAGCTTGGAGCTGCTGCTGCTTCTTCTTCAGGCTTCTTGCAGTGGCTATTAGCTGGCGCTTGAAGCGCTCCTGCTCGAGGGGTGCCTCAGGCACGATGAAGTCCTCATTGCTGAGGCTCTCATCATCCTCGGAGACTAGACGATAACTATCATCGTCTGGGTCATTGGGCATGGCTGGTTTATTAGGGTTATCTTGCCCGTTGTTTTGTTCCTCCTGTTCGGATGCAGCCTCGACATGGTCTTCATTGTTTTCGGCGTCGCCCGGAGTACTATTTTCTCCGCTGCCAGTGTTGCCATCATTTGAGCGACGAGGCTTAGAGCGGCGTTTAGGGTGCCGGCGCTTGGACTGTGTCTCAGAAGGTTTATTCGCAACTGGATCTCCTTTGTCATCGTCGCTAGCTTTTTTAGGTGTGTCGACCATGTACACGTCATATGAAGAGGTGGTCGTCCCACGCCTAATGACTGGCGGGTCTTGGCCTTGCTCCTTATCGGCATCGTCGTCTATGCCGTCAATGTCTTCGGAGCCAGAAGCGGGCATGTCGGTTAAGTCCTCGACAGTGGCTATGGAGTGGGTGGCGGGTGGGAAGCGAAATTCTCCCTTGTCAGCCTCTAGCTCAAACCGGACATAGTTCAGCCGTGAGTCCCCCATCGGGGACTGGTTTTTCAATGAATTTAGCACATCGCCAAAGGGCGAGTGTTGGAATACATCTGCAGCGCCGAACTCGATGATTGATAACCGATCTAGCTCGGTGTCCGGGAGCGCGCAAGGTTCGGAACTTATAGTTGGAAACGAGTCCGAAATTCCGTTGACGTTGATATTGCATGGTGTTGAGTTTGTGTGCGGCTCCAACGCCACGGACTCTTTGTCCTAGGATGGCACGATATGCTTCGGTTCTATGGCCGTTGCAGCAACAGGGACCATCTCCTGGATGTGATCCGATGACAGATTTAAGTCATGTTCATCGGGGCGAGGGGGAGCGATCGTTGCGGTATCAAATCCATTGAAGATCAAGTCTCCACGGATATCCGCGACGTAGTTCAAGCTTCCAAATATGACCTGGTGCCCAGGGGCGTAGCTATCGATCTACTCCAGATGGCCAAGCGAGTTGGCCCGCAGTAGGAAGCCGCCGAACGCGAAAATCTGTCCGAGAAGGAAAGTTCCACCTTGGACAGCGTTACTATAGACAATTGAAGGGGCCATCGAACCTTTCGTTGATGGCACAGTGGAACTCTCAATGAAAGCACCAATGTCAGTGTCAAAACCGGTGGATCTCGGGTAGGGTGTCCCAAACTGTGCGTCTAGGATCGATGGTAACAGGAGACGGGGGCACGGTGTTTACCCAGGTTCGGGCCCTCTCTATGGAGGAAATACCCTACGTCCTGCTTGATTGATCTTGATGAATATGAGTGTTACAAGAGTTGATCTACCATGACATCATAATGGCTAAACCCTAGAAGTCTACCCTGTATGACTATGGTAATGAGTATATCCTTTCCGGACTAACCCCTCCAGTTTATATAGACACCGAGGGGATCTAGGGTTTACATAGAGTCGATTACATAAGAAGGAATCTTCATAGTTGGTCGCCAAGCTTGCCTTCCACGCCAAGGAGAGTCCAATCCGGACACAGGTATAGTCTTTGGCCTCCATGTCTTCACAGCCCATCAGTTAGGCCCATGGATAACAGGCCGGACGGCCGAGGACCCCTTAGTCCAGGACTCCCTCAGCCTTTCCCAAGATTAAAGTGGTTGTCCCCATCGCTTCTGGGTAATTATTGTGATCGACCTCTTAGTTTTTGCATGACTCGATCTTTGGTTGACTCACTTTCCTATTTTAACCGAGTGAATTCTGAAATTTGTAGTGTTGCTACCTTTGGGACTTCTATTTAACAAGATGATGCTGACGAGGAGATGGAAGACGCAGTCACCTCCAACGCGGGTATAACTCTTGTCATCTTGTCTTTACTTTACCAGCCATTTTGACAGTCGACTGAGCTCTTGCAACTGATTGCTTTACAGCTCCGCCCGATGTTATTGAACTTGCATATGACGATGAATGTGTGCCACAAAGACCCATTAGAAGGAGGGGCAGGACTTCGAGCAGGAAGGCACCAGCTAGCAAGACATCCTAGTTGACGCCGGTGATGGAACCAGGGATTCAGCAGTCTGGAGACCTCAACCGGGCTTCTGTTACTTTTGCCGTTCTAGTGTCGAGTGAACGCCCTTCATCATCGACTACACAAGTCCCTGTTTCGTCTGTACAACACCACGCCTCGGATCCTCAAGCTACTGCGACTGTTCCCCCGTCTCCACTGTTCGTCACCCATCACGTTCCGGAGGACCAGGCAAGCGCTGCTAAGGAAGCTATACGCCAAGCAGGCCTGATGATGGAACGGATGAAGACGGTGCATGAGACCAGCCAAGCTGCATATGATACCAGTGCAGCCCTCCAAGCCAATGTCCAGGTTAGTTGGTTTCTGACTGATCTCCTAGCTTGACGCTTGTTCTGTTAGGATATGCTACCTAAAAACTTTCATTGTGCATCCATTTGTCAGTCTGCACTTCGCATCTGTACACCCAGTGGGTGTTTCAATTTATGCTGGGTAGTTTTTCCAATTGAGTCGACTAGGTTGTGTCGATTGTAACTTTGGACTAGTGGGAGCACGCAGAGTGAAACCACTAGGTGTAGTCCCCGATGCCGCCGTCGAATGTGTAATTGGGCAGGGGTCTTGATAAAAATATCTTGTTCTTCAGTTCTTCCACTCGGTCTAGGCGGACCATGTTGAGTGGAACCCGAACCAGTGGGGGCATGCCAAGTGCACCCACTGGGTGTAGACCCCGAGACTACTGTTGAATGTTTGATTCTACAGTAGTATTAGAATTCTTTTCACTTGGAAGCGAATAATCTTTGATTCTGTCCACTGATATATCTTTTTTACTGACTTCAGAAATCCTATGAGCTCATATCCCAATTTGCTGAATTCGAGAGGAAACAGATCCAGCTCAATCTTGACTTGGTGTTGGCCAAGCAGAACTTGCAGAAGGCCAAAGACGAAACAACTGGTATGGAAGGTAAAAACTTGTCGACTGTGGGATCGGGCTATCTCTCGAGTCATTTCCTTGTTCTTCTCTCTGAACAGAATGATGTTTGTTGTGTGTGTGTGTATAGAAAATGAGGTAGGATCTGGCACAGAAGGACCTTGATCTTGCCGCAACACAGAAGGAGGCTCAGGGGAAAACAACACTCGCCGATAAGAAGCTGGCTTCAGTCGGGGCGCTAGAGGAAGACAACGCCAAGCTGAAGACTACTCTTGCCGAAGCTAATAGAGAAGTGACCCGTCTGAAGAAGGACAAAGTAGCCTTGAATGACAAGATTGAAGACATTTCTCGAAAGAGATATGGCCCGGAGGCTTATCTGGGGGGCTCGCCAAGAAGTTGTTCCTTATGCTTGAAGGTACCTTTCCTTCTTCGACTATTTCGCTATCGTCGATTCAACAGTTCCTTGTGATTGTAGAATTCTGTCAAAACTTTGAGGAAGAAACTGGGCGAATCGAGACAAGCTTGGACTCCATCAATTCCCTTGTTAAGGATGAAGCTATCATGAACGTGCTTCGACTGGAATCCCGTCTTGCCAGCATTATGGACTACCTCGCTCGACTGGAGGTTGCGGTGTCGCGGATTGACATGGCGCTTTGGCCAAAGGAGACGCTCGAAAATGACCTCGAGTCTTTGATGACTCGACTCAATGAGATCCCTGGTCGAGTGCAGGAATGGAAGAAATCGTCTGCTCGGTGCGGTGTTGACGTAGCTCTGTCCCTTGTTCGCGTCCATTGCAAGGAGGACAAATAAGATAAGTTAGCAGCGATCAAGGTTGCAAACACCAAGAGACTTGACTTCCAGTCTTTTATGGAGACCTTCATTGCTGCTGCTACTCGAATTGCAGATGGAATCGACCTGGATGAGTTCGTTGAGCCTGCCAGTCCTCCTCCTGTGGAGTGAACAAACTTTTTTACGATCCGATTAAATTTGCCTTAGTATGCCGAGTGGTTTGGTAACCGTTAAACTCCTTCGGGCCAGATGCCTGAGTACTTTTATCTGCGGTTCTGAACTTTGAGATTTATCTAAACTTTGTTGTTTTTGAATCTCTTGACTCTAAGTGGAACTTGATTCTTTAGTCTGAATTGTTACTGACTCTGTGATGCAGCTCTGTCGAGTGGACCATGGACAAGGGCACTTGGTGCCGTCCATGACTTGCACCTCGTCGTCCTTGCGGATCGGGATGGAGCGGACGTTATACTTGTGTCGCAGCTCCGTCGAGTGGGTCATGGACGAGGGCACTTGGTGATGTGCATGACCCGCACCTCATCGTCCTTGCGGATCGGGATGGAGCGGACGTTATAATTGTGTCGCAACTCCGTCGAGTGGGTCATGGACAAGGGCACTTGATGCTGTGCACGACCTGCACCTTGTCGTCCTTGTGGATAGGGACGGTTTTTAACTTAGGCGAGTACGATACTGCAGCTAAGCCTCCGAGTGGGAGGATTGCTCTCCACTCGGTAGGACTTAGGAAACTTAGGCGAATACGGAACTGCAGCTAAGCCCCCGAGTGGGAGGATTGCTCTTCACTCGGTGGGATTTTTTACACTTAGGCGAGTATGGAACTGCAGCTAAGCCCCTGAGTGGGAGGATTGCTCTCCACTCGGTAGGATTTTTAAACTTAGGCAAGTACAAGACTGCAGCTAAGCCCGTGTGTGGGAGGATTGCTCTTCACTCGGCGGGATTTTTTTAAACTTAGGCGAGTATGGAACTGCAGCTAAGCCCCCGAGTGGGAGGATTGCTCTCCACTCCATAGGATTTTTAAACTTAGGCGAGTACGGGACTGTAGCTAAGCCCACGGGTGGGAGGATTGCTCTCCACTCGGTAGGATTTTTTGAACTTAGGCGAGTACGGGACTACAACTAAGCCCCCGAGTGGGAGGATTGCTCTCCACTCGGTAGGATTTTTTAACCTTAGGAGAGTGCGGGACTGCAGCTAAGCCCCCGAGTGGGAGGATTGCTCTCCACTCAGTAGGATTTTTTAAACTTAGGCGAGTGTGGGGCTGCAGCTAAACCCCCAGTGGGAGGATTGTTCTCCACTCGGTAGGATTTTTAAACTTAGGCGAGTACGGGACTGCAGCTAAGCCCCCGAGTGGGAGGATTTCTCTCCACTCGGTAGGATTTTTTAAACTTAGGTGAATCGGATTCGCAGCTAAGCCCTCGAGTGAGAGGCTTGCTCTTCACTCAGTAGGATTTTGTTTTTGAAACTTAGGCAAATCGGATTCGCGGCTAAGCCACCCACTGGGGGATTTTGAACACATGTATAAGTAATAACAATCGTTTAGGAGACTGTAAAACCATGTCTTTGATAAAGAAACTGAAAGGTACTTCTTATTACATCTCAACAGTCTGAATGCTTAAGTATAAAAATGGCGGAGCAGCTCCGCATTCCAAGCGTGTGGCTCGTCTTTCTTGTATTCCACAAAATACATGTGGTATGCTTCGTTGTGAAGCACTTTGGTGATGATGAAGGGGCCTTCCTAGGCGGGAGCAAGCTTGTGTGTTTGTTGCTGATCCACTCAGAGAACCAGGTCCACTTCCTAAAATGCTCGGCCTCTTACGTTTCTAGCGTGGAACCGACGAAGGCCTTGTTGATAGATAGTCGACCTGATCAGGGCCATTTCTCTTTCCTCTTCCAGAAGATCAACAATGTCTTGCCGGGCTTGTTCTGCTTCTACCTCTGAGAAAAAGTCTACTCGAGGGGCATTGTGGAGTAAATCAGTCGGCAACACGACTTCGGCTCCATAGACCATGAAGAAGGGAGTCCGGCCAGTCGACCGACTTGGCGTTGTTCTCAGACCCCATAGAACCGATGGTAACTCATCTACCCAGGCACTAGCCTCATTCTTGAGGTCACGCATGAATCTGGGCTTCAACCCTTGGAGGATCAGACCATTTGCTCTTTCTGCTTGTCCATTCGACTGTGGGTGAGCGACTGAAGCATAGTCGACCCGGGTGCCTTGGGAAGAACAGAAAGCTCTGAACTCATCTGAATCAAAGTTTGAACCATTGTCTGTGATTATGTTGTGTCGGACTCCATATCTGAATGTTAACTCCCTGATGAAGCTGACGGCGGTACCCGAGTTGAGGTTCTTGATGGGTTTGGCTTCAAACCACTTCTGTCAGTCCTCAGGGCTCCAACCATATCCAACCCCCAAATAGCAAATGGCCGGACGAGTGGAATGGTCTTCAAAGTTGAAGTGGGCTTGTGAGACATGTTGGAGTAGAACTGGCAACCCTCACACTTGTCGACTATTTATTTTGCCATTTCATTTGCTCGTGGTCAGTAAAAACCTGCTCGTTATGCTTTGGCCACGATTGTCCAAGAGGACGCATGGTGACCACAGGTCCACGAGTGGATATCAATCTGGACCATTCGACCTTCCTCTGGGGTAATGCATCGTTGAGCAACTCCAGTCACACTCTCCCTATACAGTCGAACACTTATCACAGTGAAGGCTTTGGATCGACGGACAATCTGACATGCTTCATCTTTGTCTTCTGGAAGCTCTTTCCTGAGAATATATGCGATATACTGCACTGTCCAGTCAGGGATGACGACCAAAACTTCCATGATTAAGTCGACCATGGCTGGGATTTCAACTTCAGTTGGATCAGTAGAACTCTTAGGCTGCGGGGGCTCTTCTGTGAAGGGATCCTCTTGAACTAATGGTGTGTGAAGATGCTCCAAGAACACATTGCTGGGAATGGGCTCCCGCTTGGAACCTATCTTTGCCAGGTCATCTGCTGCCTGGTTCTTCAGCCGGGGAATGTGGTGGAGCTCTAGCCCTTCAAACTTCTTTTCTAACTCTCTCACTACATTGCAATAGCCAGTCATAGCTGGGCTTCTCACATCCCACTCCTTCATCACTTGATTGACCACCAAATCTGAGTCGCCGTAGACCAATAGGCGATGGACGCCAAGTGAAATGGCCATTCACAACCCATATAGAAGTGCTTCGTATTCAGCTTCATTGTTGGAGGAATCAAAGTGAATCTGGAGGACATAACTGAGTTTGTCACCTCGCAGGGATACCAGAACTACTCCAGCACCAGAACCATTCAACATCTTGGATCCATCAAAGAACATATTCCAATGTTTCGAGTGAACATGAGTCGGTTGCTGCTGTTCGATCCCCTCGATGAGGAAATCTGCTATTGCTTGGGACTTGATTGCTTTCTTTGCCTCAAGCTTGATATCCAATGGAAGGAAATCAATCGCCCACTTTGCCACTCGACCAGTTGCATCTCTGTTGTTCAGAATTTCTGACAATTGAGCATCACTGACGACTGTGATAAAGTGATTTGAGAAATAATGTGCAACCTTCTTCGTGGTCAAGTAAATTCCATAGACAAGCTTCTGATAACGCGGATATCTCTACTTCGACGGAGTTAATACTTCAGAAATATAGTACACTGGGCGCTGAACCTTATAGGCTTTACCTTCTTCTTCCCGCTCGACCGTGAGTACTGTAATGACAACTTGTCTAGTGGCTGCAATACAAAGCAGTAAAGGCTCTTTACTGATTGGAGCAGCGAGCACCAGCTGGGTGGAAAGCAGGGTTTTGAGCTCTGCAAATGCTGCATCAGCTTCAGGAGTCCACTCGAACTTATCAGATTTCTTCATCAATCGGTAAAGAGGCAATGCAACCAGTAAGCTTCTGAACGTTGTGTATGCGCACAGGGCATTTCATTCGGAGTATTGCGCCAACTTTCTCTGGGTTTGCATCGATCCCATGTTCGGAAATGAGGAAACCGAGTAACTTTCCACTTGGAACTCCAAATGTACACTTCGACGGGTTAAGCTTGATATCATATCTTCTCACATTGGCAAAGATTTCAGCAATGTCAGTCAGCAGTTCGGAACCTTTACGTGACTTAACCACGATGTCATCCATGTATGCTTCCACATTCCGACTGATTTGAGTGAGCAAGCACTTCTGTATCATGCGCATGAATGTGGCACCAGCATTTTTGAGACCAAAGGGCATAGTAACATAGCAAAAGCACCTGAATGGGGTGATAAAAGCTGTTTTTATTTCGTGGGTCCATACAGTCGGATCTGATGGTACCCGGAGTATGCGTCCAGAAAGGACAATCACTCACATCCCGCAGTCGAGTTGACTATTTGATCAATGCGGGGAAGAGGGAAGTGATCTTTCGGGCAGGCCCGATTGATATGCTTGAAGTCAATACACATACGGAGTTAATCATCTTTCTTGGCGACCATGATGAGTTGGCGAGCCACTTGGAGTGGTAAATCTCTCAGATGAACTCAGCTGCCAGAAGCCGAGCCACTTCCTCGCCAATTGCCTTTCTTTTCTCCACGGCGGACCGTCGGAGATGCTCTTTGACAGGTTTTGCTTTTGGGTTGACTCACAAATGGTGCTCAGCCAGTCCACTGGGTACACCTAGCATGTCAGAAGGTTTCCATGCGAAGATGTCCCAGTTCTCACGGAGGAACTGGATGAGCGCTTCTTAATATTTGCTGTCGAGTGTTGTTGAGATATGAGTTGGAGCAACATTGGGATCAGTCGGGTGAATATGAACTAACTTTGTTTCACCAGACGACTTAAATGCAGATTCTGAAGCAGGCTTCTTAGTTCACAACAAATCACTCAGATCTATAGTCTTTTCTTGTATTCTTCCATTTCTACTGATCCCATCTGTTCATCGGCAATCTTCGAGCCCTTTTGGAAGCACTCTTCTGCTCGCTGCCGATTACCAGTGACTGTAATCACGCCCCTAGGGCCAGGCATTTTGAGTTTGAGTTACACGTAACATGGTCGAGCCATGAAACGAGCATACGCAGTTCTGCCCAGGATAGCATGATAGGCACTATGAAAATCCACAACTTCAAATGTCAACTTTTCCTTACGGTAATTCTTTGAATCACCGAAAACCACGTCAAGAGTGATCTGGCCGAGTGAATCGGCTTTCTTTCCAGGTATAACTCTGTGGAACCTCATGTTGCTCTCGTTGAGCTTGGACATCGGGATGCCCATCCCTCGGAGGGTCTCAGCATAAAAAATGTTCAAACCACCGCCGCCATCCATCAAGACTTTTTTTCAATCGGGTTCCCCCAATGACTGGGTCGACCACCAACGCTTGCCTCCTGGAGGTGGCGACGTGCGGCGGGTGGTCAGACTGGTCGAATGTGATGGGATTCTTTGACCATTTCAGATACGTCGTCGTTGCCGAAGCAACCATGTTTACTTCTCTGTTGATGACTTTCAGTCGACTTTTACTTTCAATGTCAGCAAAAATCACCAAAGTGGAATTGACATTGGAAAATCCTTCATCATCCTCTTCCTTGTCCTCATCCTTATGAGATTCCTTCTCTTTCTCACTAGGTTGTTTTTTCGGAACTGCTGTATAAGGACTCGACACTGTCGAGTGGTATGTTTGGGATAAATCAGATTACCCTCTTCATCCTTCTTGATGTGAATGTGACATGGCAAATCGAACACATCGTTTCCTGCTTGATCCTTCACCTTCTTGGGGATCCAGGGCCCTTTAGGATTTCCCTTAAATTTTCCTTGAGTCGCGACTGCAACCTCTCCAGGACCTGTAGGCTCCACTTTGTGCTTCTGCTTCCGATTGGAATTACCTCCTCTAGTATCCTGGCCGACTGGGTTGCCCTTGCCACTGCGGAGTCGGTCTTCATCTTCTTCATTTGCGTACCGAGTGGATATTTCCATCATTCAGGTCAGGGTCATGTCTCCTGTCCGACCGAATTTCAGGTTAAGCTCCCTATACCGAACACCCTCCTTGAAGGCGCAAACTGCTTGATGCTGAGACACATTCTCCATAGTGTGATGCAAAGTGGTCCATCTCTGGATGTAATCCCTCAAAGTTTCATTCGGTTTTTGCACACAATGCTGCAATTCTGTCAACCCTACAGGTCATTTGCATGTGCCTTCGAACGTTCTGACAAACACTCGGGCTAACTCCTCCCAGCTGAATATACTGCCCGGAGCCAACTGATTCAACCAAGCCCTAGCTGACCCTTCAAGCATCAGGGGAAGGTGCTTCATGGACACCTCATCGTTTCCACCACCGATCTGTACAGCCACTCGGTAATCCTCAAGCCAAGTGTCAGGCTTCGATTCACCAGTGAACTTACTAACTCCAGTCGCCAACCTGAAGTTGGGAGGGATCTCTGCAGCCCTGATGGCTCTGCGAAAACACTCGGGACCAGAAACATGCACTCTGCTTCCAGTCATGCAATCTCTGTCCTGCCCTTCTATGTGTGCTCAGTTCCTGTCCACCAGACCTTGCACCAGAATTGACCTCGCATCAAACACGGGCTCTCTTGGGTCGACTGGCATCCTCTGCTCCTTGCTGTACGGGCTCCTATCATCATAATGCCGGGGCACATATGATCTGCCTCTCGGAGGGAGCGTAGGCACTCGATGACAGTCACATGGTCGAGCCAATGATCGTGCTGCTCATGGTTCCGACCCAAGTACTTCCCTTGGCGATGTCCTCGTCCCTCACGCCATGGAGGCAATCTTGGGCTATGAGCCGACTGAACTGTGTCATCCACCACAGATCTGCTATGAATTCTGTTACGCGACTGAGACACCGCAGTGTTCTACTCTCCTGCTGCATGGAGCAGCTTTCTGATCTGCATCAAACCTCTACGAGCTTCCGACTGGGATGGCTGAATAGACTCTGCTATACGGACTGCAGCTGTAAGATTCTGAATCAGAGTGTGGTATACATGTGGTTCAGGCGGGAAAAGTTGTCGCTGTCGTCGACTGGACTCAGGGATCTACCGCCGGGCACGTTCGTCGAGTGCGCACTGCAGGTTCTCCAGTCGAGTGCGCTCAGCCAAAGTGGCCAGGCGCGCTACCTCCAAGGCCCGAGCCTCAGAGGTCTCTCTAACAACGGGCGTGTGGAGCGCCTCCATGTTACGGCGGTGAAGTTCTTCCCTCTGTTGAGAAGAGAGGGTTTCAGGGTGGTACTCTTCGTGAATGCACGATGGATCACCGCCGTCGTTGCCGCCGCCGTTGCTACGCTTTCCAGGTGGGCTGCGCAGCGTGTCTACCATCAGGACCTCCGTCGCGGGGTCGCTGCTATTGCACTTGGATAGGGTCTCGACGGAGCCAGTCGAACATGCCGTAGAGAGATTCGTCGGGCTCGATTGCCGCGACTTGAGGGGTGGCCGACTAACATGCCACCGCATGCTTCACCCACCGCTGAAGCCGCGACCGACTGGACCGCTTGCGACGGCGAACAGCGGGGAGTGAAGACACTACGGGAGCCGACCGATACTGGGTCGACGGTTGCCACAGAAGGGCGCCGCGAACGCATGCGCAAAAGTGCGTCGCCCCGTAGACGGGTAGTGTCTCGATGTCAAGGGGAGCTTCCTGAATCCAAGCGGAGTTGTCGGTGATGAAAACGAGCGCGCCGAGACGGATCTCGCGGCCCTCAGCCAAACCTCCGCCAGAAACCATGATGATAGGACTCGAAGAAATCGCAACCTCGCCGGAAAGTCGCTAAGACACCTGCCCCACGGTGGGCGCCAACTGTCGTGGTTCTAAGTCTGAGAGTAGAATGTGGGTAGGTATGAAGAGGCAAGATCCTAGCTATGGTGAAGTTGTGCACGCAAGACTTACGAGTTCAGGCCCTTCTTAGAAGAAGTAACAGCCCTACATCTCGGTGCCCGGAGGCTGGTCGATTGGATTATGCTGAAGTTACAGGGGGTGCGAACCCTTGTCCCATAGGAGGGGGTGGCTTATATAGAGTGCGCCAGGATCCCAGCCGTCCCCCGTTACATAAGGTTCAATGTACATAAAGAGGGGACATTACAGGTAACGTCAGCATTAAAGTGATATAAATGATCATTAAGACTACGGAGTGAACGCCTGACTGTTGCCATCCAAAGTGACCTTAGATCTTCTGTACTCCGAGTGGTTTCTGATGTGGTTGAATGATTATATCCGGGTCGAATAGAATTGGGTTGTCCGAGTGGAAACCATGGTCGAGTGAGTTGCATCCTGAGGTGATTTCAGTCGGTAGAATTCGTTGTCCTTTGAATGTCTTTGACTGTAGGGTAGTGTCCTTGGGAAGGGTGCTTAGATCAGGTCTATTGGCCTAACCTAGGTACATGTCATCGTCACCGCCCCACTCCTTGTCCTATCCGGATTCCCAAGGGGGGTGAGGCCAACCCTATTAGACCTCCTCTCTCTCACACAAGGCCCATGCTGGGCCATTAGTTCCCCCGCGGGTTCCGATAACCCCCCGGCACTCCGATAATTATCCGGTGACCCCCGGAACTCGTCTGGTGTCCGAATATAGTCATCCAATATATCAATCTTTATGTCTCGACCATTTCGAGACTCCTCTTCATGTACATCAAGACACATAAACTCATAATACCGATCATCACTGAACGTTAAGCGTGCCGACCCTACGGGTTCGAGAACTATGTAGACATGACCAAGACACATCTCCGGTCAATAACCAATGGCGGAACCTGGATGTTCATATTGGCTCCCACATATTCTATGAAGATCTTCATCGGTCAAACCGCATAACGATATATGTTGTTCCCTTTGTCATCGGTATGTTACTTGCCCGAGATTCGATCGTCGATATCTCAATACCTAGTTCAATCACATTACCGGCAAGTCTCCTTACTCATTCCCTAATGCATAATCCCACAACTAACTCATTAGTTACATTGCTTGCAAGGCTTATATTGATGTGCATTACCGAGAGGGCCCAGAGATACCTCTCCGACTATCGGAGTGACAAATCCTAATCTCGATCTATGCCAACTCAACAAACACCATCGGAGACACCTGTAGAGCACCTTTATAATCACCCAGTTAGGTTGTGACATTTGGTAGCACACAAAGTGTTCCTCCGATATTCGGGAGTTGCATGATCTCATAGTCATAGGAACATGTATAAGTTATGGAGAAAGCAATAGCAACAAACTAAACGATCATCGTGCTAAGCTAACGGATGGGTCAAGTCAATCACATCATTCTCTAATGATGTGATCCCGTTAATCAAATGACAACTCATGTCTATGGTCGGGAAACATTACCATCATTGATTCAATGAGCTAGTCAAGTAGAGGCATACAAGTGACACTCTGTTTGTCTATGTATTCACACATGTACTAAGTTTCTGGTTAATACAATTCTAGCATGAATAATAAACATTTATCATGATACAAGGAAATATAAATAACAACTTTATTATTGCCTCTAGGGCATATTTCATTCAGTCTCCCACTTGCACTAGAGTCAATAATCTAGATTACATTGTAATGATTCTAACACCCATGGAGTCTTGGTGTTGATCATGCTTTGCTCATGAGAGAGGCTTAGTCAACGGGTCTGCAACATTCATATTCGTATGAATCTTGCAAATCTCTATGTCTCCCTCCTTGACTTGACTGCGGATGGAATTGAAGCGTCTCTTGATGTGCTTGGTTCTCTTGTGAAATCTGGATTCCTTTGCCAAGGCAATTGCACCTGTATTGTCACAAAAGATTTTCATTGGACCCGATGCACTAGGTATGACACCTAGATCGGATATGAACTCCTTCATCCAGACTCCTTCATTCTCTACTTCCGAAGCAGCTATGTATTCGTTTCACATGTAGATCCTGCCACGACACTCTGCTTGGAACTGCACCAACTGACAGCTCCATCATTTAATAAAACACGTATCCGGTTTGTGACTTAGAGTCATCTAGATCAGTGTCAAAGCGTGCTTCGATGTACCCGTTTACGATGAGCTCTTTGTCACCTCCATATACGAGAAACATATCCTTAGTCCTTTTCACGTATTTCAGGATGTTCTTGACCGTTGTCCAGTGATCCACTCCTAGATTACTTTGGCACCTCCCTGCTAAACTGATAGCAAGGCACACATCAGGTCTGGTACAACATTGCATACATGATAGAGCCTATGGCTGAAGCATAGGGAACACCTTTCATTTTTTCTCTATCTTCTGCAGTGGTCGGGCATTGAGTGTGACTCAACTTCTCACCTTGTAACACAGGCAAGAACCCTTTATTTGCTTGATCCATTTTGAACTTCTTCCAAACTTTATCAAGGTATGTGCTTTGTGAAATTCCTATTAAGCGTCTTGCTCTATCTCTATAGATCTTGATGCCTAATATATAAGCATCTTCACCGAGGTCTTTCATTGAAAAATTCTTATTCAAGTATCCTTTTATGCTATTCAGAAATTCAGTATCATTTCCGATCAACAATATGTCATCTACATATAATATCAGAAATGCTACAGAGCTCCCACTCACTTTCTTGTAAATACAGGCTTCTCCAAAAGTCTGTATAAAACCATATGCTTTGATCACACTATCAAAGCGTATATTCAATTCCGAGAGGCTCGCACCAGTCCATAAATGGACCGCTGGAGCTTGCACACTTTGTTAGCACCTTTTTTATCGACAAAACCTTCTGGTTGCATCATATACAACTCTTCTTTAAGATATCCATTAAGGAATGCAGTTTTGACATCCATTTGCCAAATTTCAAAATCATAAAATGCGGCAATTGCTAACATGATTCGGACGGACTTAAGCATTGCTACGGGTGAGAAGGTCTCATCATAGTCAACTCCTTGAACTTGTCGAAAACCTTTTGCAATAAGTCTATCTTTGTAGAAAGTAATATTACCGTCAGCGTCAGTCTTCTTCTTGAAGATCCATTTATTCTCTATGGCCTGCCGATCATCGGGCAAGTCAACCAAAGTCCACACTTTGTTCTCATACATGGATCCCATATCAGATTTAATTGCCTCAACCCATTTTGCGAAATATGGGATCATCATCGCTTCCTCATAGTTCTTAGGTTTGTCATGGTCAAGTAACATGACTTCCAAAACAGGATTACCGTACCACTCTGGTGCGGATCTTACTCTGATTGACCTACAGGTTCGGTAGTAACTTGATCAGAAGCTTCATGATCATCATCATTAGCTTCCTCACTTACTGGTGTAGGAATCACTGGAACTGATTTCAGTGATGAACTACTTTCAAATAAGGGAGAAGGTACAATTACCTCACCAAGTTCTACTTTCCTCCCACTCACTTCTTTCGAGAGAAACTCCTTCTCTAGAAAGGATCCATTCTTAGCAACGAATATCTTGCCTTCGGATCTGTGATAGATGGTGTACCCAACAGTCTCCTTTGGGTATCCTATGAAGACACATTTCTCCGATTTGGGTTCGAGCTTATCAGGTTGAAGTTTTTTCACATAAGCATCACAGTCGCAAACTTTAAGAAACGACAACTTGGGTTTGTTGCCAAACCACAATTCATAAGGTGTCATCTCAAGGGATTTTGATGGTGCCCTATTTAACGTGAATGCAGCCGTCTCTAAAGCATAACCCCAAAACGATAGCGGTAAATCAGTGAGAGACATCATAGATCGCACCATATCTAATAAAGTGCGGACGACATTCGGACACACCATTATGTTGTGGTGTTCCAGGTGGCGTGAGTTGCGAAACTATTCCGCATTGTTTCAAATGAAGACCAAACTCATAACTCAAGTATTCACCTCCACGATCAGATCATAGAAACTTAATTTTCTTGTTATGATGATTTTCCACTTCACTATGAAATTCTTTGAACTTTTCAAATGTTTTAGACTTATGTTTCATGAAGTAGATATACCCATATCTGCTCAAATCATCTATGAAGGTAAGAAAATAACGGTATTCACCGCGGGCCTCAATGTTCATTGGACCACATACATCAGTATGTATGATTTCTGATAACTTTGTTGCTCGCTCCATTGTTCTGGAGAACGGAGTTTTAGTCATCTTGCCCATGAGGCATGGTTCGCAAGTACCAAGTGATTCCAGAAGTCCATCAGAATGGACTTTCTTCATGCGCTTTACAACAATATGACCCAAACGGCCATGCAACAAATAAGTTGCACTATCATTATCAACTCTGCATCTTTTGGCTTCAATACTATGAACATGTGTATCACTACTATCAAGGTTTAGTAAAAATAGACCACTCATCAAGGGTGTGTGACCATAAAGATATTACTCATATAAATAGAACAACCATTATTCTCTTATTTAAATGAATAACCACCTCGCATCAAACAAGATCCAGATTTAATGTTCATGCTCAACGTTGGCACCAAATAAAAATTATTTGGGTCTAAAACTAATCCTAAAGGTAGATGTAGAGGTAGCGTGCAGACGACAATCACATCGACTTTGGAACCATTTCCCACGCATGTCGTCACCTCGTCCTTAGCCAATCTTCGCTTAATCCGTAGCCCCTGTTTCATGTTGCAAATATTAGCAATAGAACCAGTATCAAATACCCAGGTGCTACTGCGAGCATTAGTAAGGTACACATCAATAGCATGTATATCAAATATACCTTTCACTTGGCCATCCTTCTTCTCCGCCAAATACTTGGTGCAGTTCCGCTTCCAGTGACCGGTCCCTTTGCAGTAGAAGCACTCATTTTCAGGCTTAGGTCCAGACTTGGGTTTCTTCACTTGAGCAGCAACCGGCTTGCTGTTCTTCTTGAAGTTCCCCCTCTTCCCTTTACCCTTTTTCTTGAAACTAGTGGTCTTGTTGACCATCAACACTTGATGCTCTTTCTTGATTTCTACCTCCGCAGCCATTAGCATTGCGAAGAGCTCGGGAATAGTCTTATCCATCCCTTGCATATTATAGTTCATCACGAAGCTCTTGTAGCTTGGTGGTAGTGATTGAAGAACTCTGTCAATGGCACTATCATCAGGAAGATTAACTCCGAGCTGAGTCATGGTTGTGGTACCCAGACATTCTGAGTATATGTTCACTGATAGAATTATTCTCCTCCATTTTGCAGCTATAGAACTTATTGGAGACTTCATATCTCTCAACCCGGGCA
This sequence comes from Triticum urartu, assembly GCF_003073215.2. Classification (NCBI taxonomy): domain Eukaryota; kingdom Viridiplantae; phylum Streptophyta; class Magnoliopsida; order Poales; family Poaceae; genus Triticum; species Triticum urartu. The sequence goes on along the minus strand of NC_053024.1, from coordinate 442,431,521 downwards.
TTTGCTTGAAATATTAACTTCAACAATGAGGATAATCCTCAAGTGACGGACCCGTGTAGTTTCTACCATCATCTTTCAACTTAGATTTCTCTAGAAACGCATTAAAATTCAACGGAACAACAACACGGGCCATCTATCTACAGCAACATAGACATGCAAAATACTATCAGGTACTAAGTTGATGATAAATTAAAGTTCAATTAATCAAATTACTTAAGAACTGCCACTTAGATAGACATCTCTCTAATCATCTAAGTGATCACGTGATCCATATCAACTAAACCATGTCCGATCATCACGTGAGATGGAGTAGTTTTCAATGGTCAACATCGCTATGTTGATCATATCTACTATATGATTCACGCTCGACCTTTCGGTCTCAGTGTTACGAGGCCATATCTGCATATGCTAAGCTCGTCAAGTTTAACATGAGTATTCTGCGTGTGCAAAACTGGATTGCACCCGTTGTATGTGAACATAGAGCTTATCACACCCGATCATCACATGGTGTCTTGGCAAGATGAACTGTAGCAACGGTGCATACTCAGGGAGAACACTTATACCTTGAAATTTAGTGAGAGATCATCTTATAATGCTACCGCCGAATTAAGCAAAATAAGATGCATAAAGGATAATCATCACATGCAATCAATATAAGTGATATGATATGGCCATCATCATCTTGTGCACCGTCATGATCACCATCGTCACTGGCTTGACACCTTGATCTCCATCGAAGCATCGTTGTCGTCACGCCAACTATTGCTTCTACAACTATCTCTACCGCTTAGTGATAAAGTAAAGCAATTACATGGCGATTGTATTTCATACAATAAAGCGACAATCATATGGCTCCTGCTAGTTGCCGATAACTCCGTTACAAAACATGATCATCTCATACAATAAAATTTAGCATCATGCCTTGACCATATCACATCACAACATGCCCTACAAAAACAAGTTAGATGTCCTCTACTTTGTTGTTGCAAGTTTTATGTGGCTGCTACAGGCTGAGCAAGAACCATTCTTACCTATGCATCAAAACCACAACGCGGTATAGTGATTGCTTTTTGATCTTCAGAAAGAACCATGTTCATTGAATCCGATTCAACTAAAGTTGGAGAAACTGACACCCAGCAGCCACCTGTGTGCGAAGCATGTCGGTAGAATCAGTCTCGCGTAAGCGTACGCGTAATGTCGATCTGGGCCGCTACATCCAACAATACCGCCGAATCAAGAATCAACTAGTAACGACAAGCAATATGTATATACCAACGCCCACAACTCCTTTGTGTTCTACTCGTGCATATAACATCTACATATAAACCTGGCTCGGATGCCACTGTTGGGGAACGCAGTAATTTCAAAAAAATTCCTACGCACACGCAAGATCATGGTGATGCATAGCAATGAGAGGGGAGAGTGTTGTCTACGTACCCTCGTAGACCATAAGCGAAAGAGTTATGACAACGCGGTTGATGTAGTTGTACGTCTTGACGATCGACCAATCCTAGTACCAAAAGTATGGCACCTCCGCGATCTGCACACGTTCAGCTCAGTGACGTGCCACGAACTCATGATCCAGCAGACTGTCGAGGGAGAGCTTCGTCAGCACGACGGTGACGATGATGCTACCAGAACAGGGCTTCGCCTAAGCACCGCTACGATATGACCGAGGTGGATTATGGTGGAGTGGGGCACCGCACACAGCTGGAAACAATCAACTTGTGTGTCCTAGGGTGCCCCCTGCCCCGTATATAAAGGATCAAGGGGGAGGCCGGCCAGCCTAGGGGCGCGCCAAGGAGAGGGAGGAGTCCTCCTAGTAGGAGTAGGACACCCCCTTTACTAGTCCAACTAGGAAGAAGGAGGGGGAAGGAAAGAGAGGGAGAGAGGGAGGGAAAGAGGGGGGCCGCCCCCCCTCCTTGTCCAATTCAGAACCCCAAGGGGGGCACGCGGCCTGACCTATTGCCCCTCCTCTCTCTCACACACAAGGCCCATGTTGGCCCATTAGTTCCCCCGGGAGTTCCGATAATCCCCACGCACTCCGATAATAATCCGGTGACCCCCGGAACTCATCCGATTTCCGAATATAGTCATCCAATATATAAATCTTTATGTCTCGACCATTTCGAGACTCCTCGTCGTGTCCGTGATCACATCTGGGACTCCGAACTACCTTCGGTACATCAAAACACATAAACTCATAATATTGATCATCACCGAATGTTAAGCGTGCGAACCCTACGGGTTCGAGAACTATGTAGACATGACCGAGACACGTCTCCGGTCAATAACCAATAGCGGAACTTGGATGTTCATATGAACTCCCACATATTCTATGAAGATCTTCATCGGTCAAACCACATAACGATATACGTTGTTCCCTTTGTCATCGGTATGTTACTTGCCTGAGATTCGATCGTCGGTATCTCAATACCTAGTTCAATCCTGTTACTGGCAAGTCTCTTTACTCGTTCTGTAATGCATTGATACGTCTCCAACGTATCTATAATTTTTGATTGCTCCATGCTATATTATCTACTGTTTTGGACATTATTGGGATTTATTATCCACTTTTATATAATTTTTGGGAATAACCTATTAACCGGAGGCCCAGCCCAGAATTGTTGTTTTTTTGCCTGTTTTAGGGTTTCGAAGAAAAGGAATATCAAACGGAGTCCAAAAGGAATGAAACCTTCGGGAACGTGATTTTCTCAACGAATAAGACCAGAGAGACTTGGACCCTATGTCAAGAAATAAAACAGGAGGCCACGAGGTAGGGGGGCGCGCCCTCCACCCTCGTGGGGCCCCTGTTGCTCCACCGACGTACTCCTTCCTCCTATATATATCCACGTACCCCCAAACAATCAGAACAGGAGCCAAAACCCTAATTCCACCGCCCTAACTTTCTGTATCCATGAGATCCCTTCTTGGGGCCTGTTCTGGAGCTCCGCCGGAGGGGGCATCGATCACGGAGGGCTTCTACATCAACACCATAGCCCCTTTGATGAAGTGTGAGTAGTTCACCTCAGACCTACGGGTCCATAGTTAGTAGCTAGATGGCTTCTTCTCTCTTTTTTGATCTCAATACGATGTTCTCCCCCTCTCTTGTGGAGATCTATTCGATGTAATCTTCTTTTTGCGTTGTGTTTGTTGAGACCGATGAATTGTGGGTTTATGATCAAGTCTATCTATGAATAATATTTGAATCTTCTCTGAATTCTTTTATGTATGATTGGTTATCTTTGCAAGTCTCTTCGAATTATCAGTTTGGTTTGGCCTGCTAGATTGATCTTTCTTGCATTGGGAGAAGTGCTTAGGTTTGGGTTCAATCTTGAGGTGTCCTTTCTCGTTGATAGTAAGGGAAGAAAGGCACATATTGTATTGTTGCCATCGAGGATAGCAAGATGGAGTTTTCTTCATATTGCATGATTCTATCCCTCTACATCATGTCATCTTGCTTAAGGCGTTACTCTGTTTTTAACTTAATACTCTAGATGCATGCTGGATAGCGGTCGATGAGTGGAGTAATAGTACTAGATGCAGGCAGGAGTTGGTCTACTTGTCTCGGACGTGATGCCTATATACATGATCATACCTAGATATTCTCATAACTATGCTCAATTCTTTCAATTGCTCAACAGTAATTTGTTCATCCACCATAGAATACTTATGCTCTTGAGAGAAGCCACTAGTTAAACCTATGGCCCCCAGGTCTATCTTCATCATATTAATCTCCTACTACTTAGTTATTTCTTTTGCTATTTACTTTGCCTTTATTTTACTTTGCATCTTTTATCATAAAAATACCAAAAATATTATCTTATCATATCTATCAGATCTCACTCTCGTAAGTGGCCCTATAGGGATTGACAACCCCTATTTGCGTTGGTTGCGAGGATTTATTTGTTTTGTGCAGGTGCGAGGGACTCGTGCGTAGCCTCCTACTGGATTGATACCTTGGTTCTCAAAAACTAAGGGAAATACTTATGCTACTTTGCAGCACATCCCTTCCTCTTCGGGGAAAACCAACGCGGTGCTCAAGAGGTAGCATGCATCATCCCGCAACTAACTCATTAGTCACATTGCTTGCAAGGCTTATATTGATGTGCATTACCGAGAGGGCCCAGAGATACCTCTCCGACAATCGGAGTGACCAATCCTAATCTCGATCTAAGCGAACTCAAAAAAACCATCAGAGACACCTGTAGAGCACCTTTATAATCACCCAGTTACGTTGTGACGTTTGTTAGCACACAAAGTGTTCCTCTGGCATTCGGGAGTTGCATGATCTGATAGTCATAGGAACATGTATAAGTTATGGAGAAAGCAATAGCAACAAACTAAACGATCATCGTGCTAAGCTAACGGATGGGTCAAGCCAATCACATCATTCTCTAATGATGTGATCTTGTTACTGAAATGACAACTCATGTCTATGGTCAGGAAACATAACCATCATTGATTCCATGAGCTAGTCAAGTAGAGGCATACTAGTGACACTCTGTTTGTCTATGTATTCACACATGTACTAAGTTTCCGGTTAATACAATTCTAGCATGAATAATAAAAATTTATCATGATATAAGGAAATATAAATAACAACTTTATTATTGCCTCTAGGGCATATTTCCTTCAGGCGGCTCACAAGCACCGCCCTCGGACCGCCACACCAAGCAGTTCTTCCGCCGGATCGGCACCACCTCCATGCAACAGGGAGCTCCCCCAGGTTGTGCGGCGCCTAAAGCCGACCTCACCTTCGACTCGAGGGACCATCCCGTCGCCACCACTAGCTTGGGCATGCTCCCAATGCTCTGCACGCCCACCATCTGCAATGTAGCCGTCGCCAAGACCCTCATCGATGGCGGGGCCTGCCTTAATGTGCTCTTAGTGGAAACTTTCGGCTTGCTCCATGTGACGCATGAACGGCTTCGCCCCACCAAGTCCTTCTCCGGGGTCGGCGGCGGCTCCACCAGCCCCTAGGACAGATCTGCCTTCCTGTGACCTTCGAAACTCGTGACGACTACCGCACCGAGCTTATTGACTTCGACATCGCCCGTATCGGCCTCCCGTACAACGCAATCCTCGGGTACCCTACTTTGGCCCAGTTCATGGCGGCTACCCATCCTGCTTATAACCTCATGAAGATGCCAAGGAGCAATGCCGTCCTCACCGTGGCTAGAGACACTCAGGAGGCTCTGACGGCACTCAAGCTTGCCTTCAGGGCCGCCGCGGCAGCACGCCCGACCAACGAGGCCACTCTCGAAGCTAAGGAGGCCGAGCCAGCAAAGAAGAAGCAGTTGTTCACCCAAGATCGGGCTGAGACAAAGCAAGTACCGGTCGAGGAAGGTGGCCCCTCAGGAGCCACCTTCACCATAGGCGCCAACCTCGACCCGGATCAAGAGGAGGAATTTGTGAGGTTCCTACGCGCAAACATGGAGGTATTCGCTTGGGAACCCAAGTAGCTGGTAGGGGTCCCGAGGGGGTGATCGAGCATCACCTAAGGGTGTGCCCCAATGTGCACCCTGTGAAGCAGAAGGCGCGGCGGCAGTCCATAGAGAAGCAGTCCTTCATCGTCCAGGAGATGCACATGGCGTCATTCACGAGGTCCGGTACACGGAGTGGCTGGCGAACCCCGTCGTCGTGCCAAAGAAAGGCAGAAAGGAGCGCATGTGTGTCGACTTCACCAACCTCAACAAGGCCTGCCCCCAAGACCCATTCCCGCTTCCGCGCATCGACCAGATTGTCGACTCCACCGCCGAGTGCGACCTGCTGTGTTTCCTGGATGCGTTCTTGAGCTACCACCAGATCAAGATGGCAGTGGATGATGTGGAGAAGACGACCTTCCTGACACCGTGCGGGGTGTACTGCTACACTTGCATGCCATTCGGGCTGTGCAACGCCGGTGCGACCTTCCAACGGCTGATGCACATCGCCCTAGGTCAGCAGCTCGGGAGAAATGCTGAAGACTACGTCGACGACATCATGGTAAAATCTCGAGAGGCAAGAACTTTGATTCACGATCTGGAGGAGACCTTCGCAAGGCTACGCCAGGTGGACCTGCGGCTCAACTCGGAGAAGTGCGTGTTCGGTGTACCCTCTGGCAAACTGCTGGGCTTCCTTGTGTCCCACAGGGGGGTCGAGGCTAATCTGGAGAAGGTCAAGGTGATAGAGGACATGAGCCCACCGCAAACTCTCAAGGAAATGCAGAAGCTTGGGAGCTGCGTGACCTCGCTAGGGCGCTTCATCTCCAAGCTGGGGGGACCGCGCCTTGTCGTTCTTCAAGCTGATGAAGAAGAAGGGCCCGTTCAAGTGGACCCTGAAGGCCGACCTGGCATTTCTAGACCTCAAGAGATACCTGACCAGCCTTCCGTTGATGGTGGTGCCTCATCCCCTCGAGCCCCTGGTGCTTTACCTTGCCGCCACTCCCTACTCTGCCAGCGTGGCGCTAGTGGCGGTCCAGGAAGAGCGCCAGGCCAAGGACCCACCGCACCGTACCGCACCTCTAGCCGGGGCAATACGACGCCAGGAGGATACAACAGAGGCTGCGACAACGTCAACAAGTGATCAGACCCAGTCGGGCGGCGTCCTTGAGCCTGCAGAGGCCGCAATGGACGACCAGGCTCCTGAGGACCCATCACCTCAGGAGACGCCCCGACCTCCGGCAAGCGCAGGCTCCATCGATGCTCCCGCCCTCGTCGAGCAACCAGTCTACTTTGTGAGCACGGTGTTGCGGGATGCGAGGGCGCGATACCCCATGCCACAGAAGCTTCTGCTCGCGCTCCTGGTGGCCTCACGTAAGCTGCGCCATTATTTTCAAGGCCATCCGATCAAAGTCGTCTCGGCTTACCCACTGGAGAGAGGGTTCTCTAGAGCCCTAATGCTGCAGGAAGGGTCGCCGACTGGAACATCGAACTTCAGGCATTTCAGCTCGAGTTCAACACAACCAGGGTCATCAAGGGGGCCGCCAAAGCCGACTTCGTGGCCGAATGGACCGACGTCCCGGAACCTGAAGATGGCAGGAGCACATCTCTCTTGCCAGGAAGTGAAGCACCAGATGGTTGGGTCATGTACTTCGACGGTGCCTTCACGCGCCAAGGCGCGGGTGCTGGAGCTGTGCTCATCTCGCCCACCCAAGATAAGCTCTACTACGCCGTGCAGCTCTGCTTCCAGTGGGGCGAGAAGGTCTCCAACGACATTGTGGAGTACGAGGGGTTGATCGCCGGTCTCAAGGCAGCGGCGGCCTTGGGAGTGAAGCGTCTCACCATCAAGGGAAATTCCCATCTCCTCGTCAACTTCTCCAACAAGGTGTACGAACCGAGGGACGAGCACATGGAAGCGTACCTCGCGGAGGTGCGTAAGATTGAGAAGCAAATCTTGGGCCTAGAACTGCAGCACATCCCATGCGGCACCAACAAGGAGACTGATGAAATCGACAAGAGGGCGTCAAGGCGGTTACCCCAAGAACCTGGTGTCTTCGAAGAGCGACTCTTCAAGCCTTCAGCGACCCCTGCGTCCGCGGAGACTACATCACCTCGAGAAGAACTCCGTCAGCCACCAGCCTCGGGAGCCCCCGCTTGCGGCCCGGCCTCAGGAGCGCGCTTGCTCCTGGCGCTTGAGCCTCAGGAGGGGTGCTGGACCGAGGAATTCAAGGCGTATCTGGTGCATGGAACACTGCCGGAGAAGGAGGAAGACGTGGAGCGTGTGGCCCGGCAGGCTACGGCATACTGCATCCAGGACGGTGAGCTGTATAGAAAACGACCAAATGATGTTTCCTTGAGATGCATCTCCAGGGAGCAGGGGAGCAAGCTGCTGGCTGACATACACGGGGGAGACTGCGGGCATCACTCCCCGTCGCGTACCCTGGTCGGCAAGGCGTTCTGCAGCGGGTTCTACTGGCCCACGACACTCAATGACGTGACCGAGCTGGTAAAGTCCTGCGAGGCCTTCCAATTCCACGCCAACCAGATCCATCAGCCAGCCCAGGGCCTCCAGACCATCCCACTCTCGTGGCCATTTGCGGTCTGGGGGCTGGATATCCTAGGCCCGTTCCCTCGAGTGTCTGGGGGCTACCGCTACCTCTACATCGCCATCAACAAGTTCACCAAATGGGCAGAGGTGGAGGCTGTTCGCACCATCCCGGCTAGGTCTGCAGTTAAGTTCATCAAGGGCCTCGTGAGCCGGTTCGGGGTCCCTAACTGCATCATCACCGACAACGGTTCGTAGTTCACTAGCAATCTCTTCAAGACATATTGTGCTAACCTTGGAACACATATCTGGTACGCTTCGGTTGCACACCCCAGGAGCAATGGCCAAGCCGAACGCGCCAATGCGGAGGTCCTGAGAGGCCTCAAGCCCAGGACGTTCAAGAAAAAGCTCGAGGCCTGCGGCAGGGGCTGGCACGACGAGCTCTAGTCTGTGTCGTGGTCCGTCCGCACCACCGCCACCAAGACAATAGGCGAGACCCCTTTCTTCCTTGTCTACGGAGCATAAGCGGTTCTCCCTCACAAGGTCAGGCATCGCTCCACGCGGGTCCTGGCGTTTGATGAGATGCAGCAGGACGCCGTGCAGGGGATGGACCTTGTGATGGGGGAGGAATGCTGCCATGAAGCAAGGCCCAGTGCCTATGAAGGTCTCCGCTCGTGACACTCTCACGTAATAATGAGTGGGGTTCTACATGCCCCGGAGTCTCAGGAGTGCCACCCTCGTGCCTCGGGGGCTCCCTCCCACGTCCTAGTAGTAGCACTTATAGCTCCGCGCTGGTGAGAAGACTAGACTAGGTGCCGGGCGCGGCTGTTCATTTGCTTTCTGAAGTTGGCTTGCCCCTTTGCCTTTAATGGAATTTGGAGTTCTGGCGATGCCCATTTTCCTATGTTTCTTCTCTAGGGAAGGTGGCAGTTGCCCGGCTCTCTCCCTCGCACGCCTCGCGAGGGGGGCTAGACAGGCAGTACGCGCGTGCGCACTTCCCTGGTCTCCAAGGGGCGTCCTCGTCTGAGCTTGTGGTCAGCGCATCCCCCTTTTAGTCCGTGCCCCACGGGTACCGGGACGCGGTGCGTTTGGCCATAGCCAGCCCATACCTGAGGCTTTGCGCAAGAAAGGCTCTTGATTTCTTAACGAATTTTTGCAGCTTCGCGATGTCACCCAAATCAACAGCGGGGAAGCCCCACCAGGTGCCCAGACACACGCGCCCTCATGAGGTCAAAGCTGTCCCGGACGCATCGAGCTAAGTTACCCCCTCTACACCCGTATAAGGCATAGATCTCACGACACAACCCGGAAACAATAAACGCACCATAAAAGCAACATAAGCACCATGGTTCATTACACGCCCTCGCAGGGCCCCGAATTCGTTTCTGGCAATGCAGGGGAAAGGGAAGAAGAGGACAAGCAAAAGCGGCTCCTACGACGCGGATACCCATGAGGGTCGGCCCGGACTCAGCCAGAGCCTTCCCTGCGCTTCACCGGGGTGCGACGGTGGGATGACCCGCCACCATCCTCGAAGCGGGCCCGACGGCGTGGCGGCTGGTCGTAGCCGCCGCTGCTGGAGCTTTCGTCGGAGGAGGAGCTGCCATAGCCGGGCGAACCGCGGTCGTCGCTAAGGGGAAGGTCGCCCTCGTGCTCGTCGCGGCCATCGCCAAGGCCAAGCACCTCGCCACCGTCGTCGTCTTCAGGACAGCATCCAGCACGGCGACTGTCTTCCCCGAACACCCTCACAAAGAGGGTCGCTGCGCCGTCGTACTTGAAGTGGAGGGTGCACCGCCTGCCCAGGCCGTGCGCGCGGGCGAACGTCTGCCAGCCGCGGGCTAGGGCTACGTTGCCCGTGGCGGAGATCTCCACCGTGACCCACGAGGCCTGGCTACAACAGTCGTCCGCCTGTAGCCAGAGGCCGCCGGGACCCGAAGCCGCCAGCTCTCCGGCAAAGAAGTGCGGAAGCTAGAGCCGGGTGCCGGTCGGGTTCTCCGACAACACAACAAACTCTGGCATCACCTCCGCAGAGTGGAAGCGTGGTCGGGGAGGCCTGGCGACCACGGCGCGCCTTCCCTCATCGACAGGACCGCAAGGCCCCAAGCTACTTCCACCGGGAGGAGAAACGTCGCCTTGGACGCCCGGAGCGGCACTGGACCCCGAAGAGATCTGTCCTCAACCACGGCAAGCCGTAGCGAGGGTCGAGGCGTGCTTGCGAGGGCGACCACGCCCCCTCTTGGGCGGAGGAGAACCAGGCCCCTCTTGGCGAGCCTTTCCCTTATCCATCGGTGCCATGGATGTCGTTGCTAGCAGTGAAGCGAGGAAGAAGAAGTAAGCGGAACGGGAAGAGACTAGCGGGAGAAGGCCAACCGACGACCCCCACGATCACATGTAATGATGGCTTTTCTGCATGCACCAGCGACTCGTCAAGTCGGGCAGTAGCCGAGGCAGTGTGGGGAGCAGAGACGCCCATGTCCCATCAGTCGCCACACGTCAATCAAGGCTGCAGGAAATTGGGGCCCGTGGCGCTCCGCACTTGTTCCTTGGCTTTGTCTCGAAGCCAAGTCCGAGCGTGCCTTGGGCCCGGGGGCTACCGTCGGTGTTCTGGGAGCGGGGGTCCCTAGACTTGCCTGCCTGCGGCCCACGGCGTGGCTCCTCTAGCGGCCTGGTACAACCCATCTTCACCAGCAAACACTCAAGACCCTCGTGAGGAGCCAAGCCTCGCGAGGCGGACGACACAAGACCTCCTTAGGGGCAGCCTCACTAGGCTGGCTCGTGAGGAGCGGAGAGATCAAGGTGAAGGGCACCTCGTGAGGTTCCCATGACGTGAGCCATGACGACCAAGGCCAGACGGGTGCCAGGCGGGCGCATAGCGCTAGTTATCTCTGGCGGCGTCACCACCAGAGCCTTTGGCAGGCAAAGACCACCTTTTGTTAGGATAGCTTGTACTAGCTGTCCCCCTTCAAATTGTCCGTCGTGGGATCCCTTCCCGCCTAATATTTGGGAAGAGGACCAGGGCCTCTATAAATAGGACTTCCCGCCTAATATTTTGTTAGGATAGCTTGTACTAGCTGTCCCCCTTCAAATTGTCCGTCGTGGGATCCCTTCCCGCCTAATATTTGGGAAGAGGACCAGGGCCTCTATAAATCGGCTCATCTGGGATAGATCATTCAGATCATCCTCAGCCACACGAGCTCACCGAGCTCAAGAACACCTCTCCTCGGGAGGTAGTTCTTCCCTTGTACTTGTTCATCCTCGGCCTACAAGGCAATCCACCGCACCACACTGGAGTAAGGTATTACAGCACATCGGTGGCCCGAGCCAGAAGAACACCTCTCCTCGGGAGGTAGTTCTTCCCTTGTACTTGTTCATCCTCGGCCTACAAGGCAATCCACCGCACCACACTGGAGTAAGGTATTACAGCACATCGGTGGCCCGAGCCAGAATAAACTCTTGTGTCCCTTGTTCTTCGGGTTCGGCGAGCTAGGGTTTGAGATCGTTGCGAGAGCATGAGCTAGTGGGAGGGAGAGATCTTCGTGCACACCCCAGAGTTCGAACCTTGAGGATTTTGCCGGAACTCGAAATCTGACAATGCCCCCCAACCGAGGTTCACCTAGCAAAGTGTGAAGTAGCTAGCAACCCCCCCTCCCTCGTGTCAGCACGAAGGGAATCCTAGGCTATGAATGCATGCCCCCCAACCGAGGTTCACCTACCAAAGCGCGAAGTAGCTAGCAGCCCCCCCTCCCTCGTGTCGGCACGAAGGGAATCCTAAGCTTGTAATGCATGTCACCCCCCAACTGACGTTCACCTAGCAAAGGGCAAAGTAGCAGCTAGCAGCACCCCCCTCATGTCGCCACAAAGGGAATCCTAAGCTATGAATGCATGTCCCCCCAACCAAGGTTCACCTAGCAAAGTGCGAAGTAGCAGCCCCCCCCCCCACACACACACTTTCAGTCGGCGGGCCTGTAACGCCCCGAGACCGATGTGCCAGGTGTCGTCTAGTTATTCGCTGTTGTTGCCTTGTCATTGCTTGCGTGTCATGCATTGCATATCATGTCATCATGTGCATTTCATTCGCATACGTGCTCGTCTCATGCATCCGAGCATTTTCCCCGTTGTCCGTTTTGCATTCCGGCGCTTCGTTCTCCTCCGGTGGTCATTTCTACCTTTCTTTCATGTGTGGGGGTTAAACATTTCCGGATTGGACCGAGACTTGTCATGCGGCCTTGGTTTACTACCGGTAGACCGTCTGTCAAGTTTCGTATCATTTGGACTTCGTTTGATACTCCAACGGTTAACCGAGGGACCGAAAAGGCCTCGTGTGTGTTGCAGCCCAACACCCCTCCAAGTTGGCCCAAAACCCACCAAACTCTGCTCCATGTTCTAGAGCGTTCGATCACAATCGCGTGGCCGAAAACCACACCTCATTTGGACTTTCCTAGCTCCCTCTACCTATAAATTTGTGGCCACCCCCGAAATTTTCGCGGATGACACCCTAGCTTCTTCATCCTCCCGCCGACGGACACGTCCACCCTCTCGCCCGGACATGTCCGCCCCGTCCCGCGCCCAATCGCGCGCTGCCACCTGTCCCCGGGGCGGGACCGCTTCGCCGCCGCCGCCCGAGGCCCGCCCGGCCCACGCGGGGCCCCCGCGGGCCCGTTCGCCGCCGCCCGCGCCTCCCAGCTCCCAGCTCCCAGCGCTCTACGCCGCCGCCTCCCTCGGCTCCGGTGGCCGGCGCCTCCGCACGCCATCGCCGCCCCGAGCCGGCGCACCCGGCTCCGCCGCCCGGCGCCCTGCCACCGCCACCGCCTCGGTCCCCGTGCCGCCCCGCGCCGTTCTCCACCGGCCGGAGCCGCTCCGGCGAACTCCCTCTCTGCTGCTACAGTGATCCCGGCGAGACTCCGGCGAACCTCGACATCCGCGCTGGATCTGGAGCCCTAATTTTTTTGCATTCTTGCACCTGCTATATCTCCGCATCCGTAGCTCTGTTTTGGACATATAGTATATCAAAATGTTCGTCTCGATGAGTACATCATTTCATTCCATTGCATCATTTTCATTTGAGTGCATCTTGATGCCCGAAATGCTGTTAGAAGAAGGCTACTTGAGTTAATTGTCAGATCTGCTACTCCATTTAGCACTTTTGTCATTTTTGCCATGATTAATGTGTGCATGATATGCCCGTGAGTTCTTCATATGTTTTGTTAAGGGTTTTGTCATCTCTCCAGAGGTGCAACCCATGTATTTTTAGGATGTGTGTGGTGACTTGTGCAAGTTTGCAAAGTGGTGCACTTGCTAATTCTATTTTCAGGGACTTAGTGATTTCACTAAGTCCTGGGATTGTTTATCTCATGATGCCATATGTTCATGTTGTTTCCTAGTGATCCGTGCCTCTTTTGAGGATGATCAGTAAGGGAGTTTTGTTAATCTTGTAGTGCTCTATCCATCCATGTCTTTGTTTGCAATTATGGAGCAGCCTAGCTTGAGTCAATCGAGCTCTACTTTTGCTTCGTTGCGAATCTGGGCAGATCGTCAACTTGTTTGCGATTTTGCCGGTGTTATTATAGTTGATCCGTGCATGCTGTGCCATTGTTCTTGCCATGTCTAGCTTAAATTTTGTGCCTTCTTAAGGGATGTATGCTTGTATTTCCATGACTTTCACCGTGGTGAGTGCATCGAGCTCGTAAACATGCCTTCGTGAGTTATGTTTCAGCATGTCCTAGTTTTCACTAAGTCTGAAAACTGATTATGTTTTTGCTATGTTCGTGTGCTTGTTAGTATATTTTCTGATCCCTTTTGGCTCAAGGTCACTAAGGGACTTTTGTTAAGCTTGTTGAGTAGCTGCATGCGATGTCTTTCTTTGTCATGTTCAGGTCCTGTAGCATGTTGTTTTGTTGCTCCGAAGAGGGCTATATGATCTGAAATTCCAGACAAGTGTTAATTTCACTAAGTCTGAGATCTGTTTACCATTTGCGTTTTTGCCATGCTTGTTTGAACCTGTTAAGGGATGATTTGGCCGTAGCTCAGTGCTAGACTTTTGTTAAGCATCTTGTATGCTTCCCTGCCATGTATTTTTTTGTCTTGTTTGGGTGCTGTAGCATGTTCATCTCATTGCATTTAGATGCCTACTTGCTGTAAATCGCAGACCGGTGTCATTTTTGAATCGCTTGCCATTTCCAAACCGTAACTCCGATTCCGGCGTTCTTTATATCGTTTTCAAGCGATTTCATCTCATCTTTCAGTGGCACCCTTGGAATTCCAAGTTGAGGCCAGGTTCATGCATTTCCTGTCATATCTTGCATTTTGCATCCCGCATCGCATCCCGCATAGCATATCATCATTTCATCTTATTGCTTGGTCTTGCACGTGGTTGATTGTATCCTTGTTGCTTGATTGTCTTGTTTGGGTAGAGCCGGGAGACGAGTTCGCTAACGAGGAGCCCGTTGAGTTTGCTTTCGAGGAATCCAGTCAACTCTGACAGCTTTGCAGGCAAGATGATCATACCCTCGAAATCACTACTATCTTTGCTATGCTAGTTTGCTCGCTCTTTTGCTGTGCCATTGTTGCGATGCCTACCACTTGCTTTCAAGCCTCCCAAATTGCCATGTCAAACCTCTAACCCACCATGTCCTAGCAAACCGTTGATTGGCTATGTTACCGCTTTGCTCAGCCCCCTCTTATAGCGTTGCTAGTTGCAGGTGAAGATTGGAGGCCGTTCCTTGTTGGAACATCTTTTTTTACTTGTTGGGATATCATTATATTATCTTATTTAATTAATGCATCTATATACTTGGTAAAGGGTGGAAGGCTCGGCCTTATGCCTGGTGTTTTGTTCCACTCTAGCCGCCCTAGTTTCCGTCATATCGGTGTTATGTTCCCGGATTTTGCGTCCCTTACGCGGTTAGGCTATAATGGGAACCCCTTGATAGTTTGCCTTAAGTAAAGCTCTTCCAGCAATGCCCAACATTGGTTTTACCATTCGCCACCTAGCCTTTTCTTTCCCTTGGGTTCTACAGACTCAAGGGTCATCTTTTTTTTAACCCCCCCCCCCCCGGGCCAGTGCTCCGCTTAGTGTTGGTCCGACCGAGTAGACTGCGGGGCCACCTCGGGGCAACTTGAGGGTTGGTTTTACTCGTAGGATGACTCATCTGAGTGTGCCCTGAGAAAGAGATATGTGCAGCTCCTATCGGGATTTGTCGGCACATTCGGGCGGTGTTGCTGGTTTAGTTTTACCCTGTCGAAATGTCTTGTTGTACCGGGATACCGAGTCTGATCGGAACGTCTCGGGTGGAGGTCTATTCCTTCGTTGACCGTGAGAGCTTGTGATGGGCTAAGTTGGGACTCCCCTGCAGGGATTTGAACTTTCGAAAGTCGTGCCCGTGGTTACGGGCAGATGGGATTTGTTAACGTCCGGTTGTAGAAAACCTGAAGTTGACCTTAATTAAAAAGAATCAACCGCGTGTGTAACCATGATGGTCTCTTTCCGGCGGAGTCCGGGAAGTGAACATGGTTGTTGGAGTTATGCTTGGCGTAGGTTGCTATAGGATCACTTCTTGATCATACTTTTATCGACCGTGCTTTGCCTTCTCTTCTCGCTCTCATTTGCGTATGTTAGCCACCATATATGCTAGTCGCTTGCTGCAGCTACTCCTCATCCATTTACCTTACCCATAAGCTTAAATAGTCTTGATCGCGAGGGTGCGAGATTGCTGAGTCCCCGTGGCTCACAGTTACTTCAAAACCAGCTTGCAGGTGCCGATGAGTCCGTGCAGATGACGCAACCAAGCTCAGGAGGAGCTCATTGACGATCTTGTCCTTTGTGTTGTTCCGTTCTAGTTGATCAGTAGTGGAGCCCAGTTGGGGTCGATCGGGGACCTTTGTTGCATTTGGGGTTCTTCTTTTATTGTGGTTCCGTAGTCGGACCTTGATTGTATCTGGATGATGTAATGCTTTATTCATGTAATTGTGTGAAGTGGCGATAGTAAGCCAACTATGTATCTTTTTCCCTTATTATATTACATGGGTGGTGTGAAGATTACCCCACTTGCGACATATGCCTTCAATGCGATTATGCCTCTAAGTCGTGCCTCGACACGTGGGAGATATAGTCGCATCGAGGGTGTTACAGGGCCAGAGAGCGATCTCTCACCAAGATGGATCGTAAAAGCAGACCAAGAATAATCCACCTTGGTCGTACAACCTCTCTCTTCTTGTTGGTAAAAGTGATGGCCATCCATGCGACCCCGGAGATGGGCTAGCTCGCCAATAATCACGCAAGTAGCTAGTCCCCGAAGGCAACCACTGCATGCGTGTGGCCCAAACATATGTATGGAGAGGTGTGTTTTTGAGTAACAATAGAACAACTTTGACGTGGCACCATGATTTCGAACTAGAAATCCCCACACTGAGTGAGGGTTAGGTTGATGATGCATATGTATGTTACACCACACTTCAGGCCAACGACAGGGATTCATGCATGCATGCATAGTATATGCGCTCAAACTTAATTAGGTCTGAATCTCACCATCACCTATACTACGATAACACGAACCAAATGAAGAATCTGCCATGGTAACCTATCTTGTTGTTGGTTAAGGTGATCATGGATATCCACGCGGGCCCATGAATATGTGGGCTTGTCACCGATAACCACGCGAGGGAGTGTACCGTTCGAAGGCAACCGCTACATGCATATGTATGGAGGTGATGGTGCATGCATGTTTGAATACCATTTCACAACATTGATGTGGCGCGTGCGTCAAAATCATACACTAGCTCCCCACATAGAGCGAGATTAGTTCATGATGTGTCGTTGTACTAGGCACTTCGACTCGATGGGACGGATTCATGCGTACACATGCATGTGTGAGTGCTCAAACTGTATCATGCATGTCATCCCATAGCATGACCTATATATACCGTATTACAAGCAAAAAAATAATCCCCTCGTAAGTCAAATTAACATCTGTTGTGTTGTCAGGCAAAAAGTAGTGATGGACCAAGCGCGCCCACATATGGAAAGCGTCAATATCGCTGATAACCGCTTAAGTGGGTGCGAGAGGACAACCACCACCGCTTTGCATGTGGGCCAAACATATATGCGTTGAATACCTAAAATGCACAACTTTGATGTGCCACATGCCTCAAAAATTGTAAACCATGCACCCATACAAAGCGAGGTTCATGAAGCGTACTACATATGATGGTCCCCTTCCCCCCTCTTCACCGCATACTATATGCTCCTACCGTAATATGTACAATCCAAAAGAATCCTCATTGATGGTGAAATTAATTAACCTCTTCCGATGTAGGTCAAAGTGATTCATGCATGCATCGACGATGGCCTCGTGGGCCCACAGATGGAAGCGTCACATGTGAGTGTCCTAGCTAGGATAACCACCGCGTGCATGCATGTGGCCCAAAGAGGTGTTGTGTGATGTTTGAATAGCCAATTTCACAATTTTGATGTGGCACGTGCCTCAGAAACCGAAAAGTCCCAACACTGAGTAAGGTGTACTTGTTTACGGGCGCGTACGTGTAGTATATATGCTACCTTCCTGGTCAAATTAACCTCACTGCTGGATGTTCATCAAAGTGATGGACAACGACCTCGCGGGCCCACCGAAAGTGTCACACGCGAGTATCGAGTGTCGTGTAGGTCAACCATCGACTGCATGTGGCCAAAACATGTATGTATGAAAAGGGTTGTGTACTGTTTTAAATAACGAATTCACGACTCTGATGTGGCACCGGTCTGCCTAACAAAACGGCCAACCCACGCGGTGTCTCACAACTCGTAGTGTACTGCGAGCCACCCGCCACCCCCCCCCCCACACACACACACCGCGAATCCACTGCAACTATGAAGCACGTTAAATTAATTATCCCACGGTGAACATATGTTACCAAAGGAGGGATGTTTTAATTTCAAAAAAATCACAAAGATAATTAAGACATTTTAGTACATTAATTGATTGATTTTCTATGGGTAAAATGTGCAAAAATGAAATTTGAGCTACATGCACATGTGACAGTGCACCTAAATGGATTGCAAAAACACATGTGTCTCACTGGGTGCATGTTTACTCCCCGTGCAACAAATTTCAAACATTGAGAATCTTGATTTTTAAATTCTAATACATCCAAAACTTATTCGAAGTTCATGAAACTTATCCTGTTGTCATATGGACACCAATACAAAGTGGCATTGTACTTTTTTGTCAAATTTGAGACCAGTTTTGTTGTAATCTTTATCTAATTACAAACGGGGGATTTTTAATAATGGGGAACCAATATCCCAAACGGATTATTTATTCAAACCGTGAGCGTTAGACCAAGAATGGATATGTGCCATGCTTCGGTTAAGCAATAAAGCGGCAACATTAATCGTCCAAATACAAAAACAATATACGTGTCGCCGCGCGACCCGTGTGCCGTGCGAGCAGGCATGAGTTGACGGGACGCATGCGAGCAGTCCGCCGCGCAGGCAGGCCGGGAGGTGTGCGTGCAGGTGTGTGAATTGACGGAGGTGTGCTCGCTACATAGTGTCATCGGGAGGTGTGCGAGTAGCTGTGTGAAACGTTGGTAGGCATGCCAGCAGTCCGATGCGCAGGCTCATCGGGAGGCGAGCCATCGGTTTGACCGCCGCCCTCCTCTCTCCCACAACTCCCACTACTCCATATTAATGGTGCGCCCAAGCGGCCGCACCCTTCATCCTCGCCACACACACAATCCTCAAAGCCGTCCGTGTATGAGGATGCTGATACGTCTCCATCGTATCTATAATTTTTGATTGTTCCATGCCAATATTCTACAACTTTCATATACTTTTGGCAACTTTTTATACTATTTTTGGGACCAACATATTGATCCAGTGTCCAGTGCCAGTTCCTGTGTGCTGCATGTTTTTGGCTTCACAGAATATCTATATCAAACG
The DNA here is from genome assembly GCF_003073215.2 of Triticum urartu. Taxonomy (NCBI): domain Eukaryota; kingdom Viridiplantae; phylum Streptophyta; class Magnoliopsida; order Poales; family Poaceae; genus Triticum; species Triticum urartu. Next base: position 442,412,620 of record NC_053024.1, on the reverse strand, counting down.
GAGTCCAAACGGGATAAAAACGGACGGAGATACTTTTTGGAATATTTGGAAAATTCCGGAAGAAAAATCCATGCGAGACGGTGCCCGAGGTGGTCACGAGGCAGGGGGCGCGCCCCTACCCTCGTGAGCCACCCGTAAGGCGGTTGATGCTCTTCTTTTGCCGCAAGAAAGCTAATTTTCGAAAAAAAATCACGGCGAAGGTTTCAGGCCAATCGGAGTTACGGATCTCCATATATACACGAAACGGTGAAACAGAGCCAGGAGGGAACGCAGAAACAGAGAGAGACAGAGAGACATATCCAATCTCGGAGGGGCTCTCGCCACTCCCGTGCCATGGAGGCCATGGACCAGAGGGGAAACCCTTCTCCCATCTTGGGAGGAGGTCAAGGAAGAAGAAGAAGGAGGGGGCTCTCTCCCCCTCGCTTCCGATGGCACCGGAGTGCCGCCGGGGGCCATCATCATCACCGCGATCTACACCAACACCTCCACCATCTTCACCAACATCTCCATCACCTTCCCCCCTCTATCTACAGCGGTCCACTCTCCTGCAACCTGCTGTACCCTCTACTTGAACATGGTGCTTTATGCTTCATATTATTATTTTTGACTATAAACAGTAGGGTAAACACCCCACTGCAACTTTTATTAAAAGAAAAAACAAACAATAGAAGTCTGGTGGGCTTGAGATAAGCCCAAACAAAAAGAAAAAGAGGAACAGAAAAGAAACTACCCAAAAAAGAAGTCTAACCTACAGCTAAGAAGAAGAAAAGACCAAGAAAAAAACAAAAGAAACAAAGGGAACTATACATAAATATTATTATCCAATGATGTGTTGCCATCCTATGATGTCTGAGTAGATTTTCATTGTCCTATCGGTGGTTGATGAATTGCTATGATTGATTTAATTTGCTAGTGGTTATGTTGCTGTCCTTTGGTGCCCATCATATGATTGCGCGCGTGGATCACACCCTAGGGTTAGTTGTATGTTGATAGGACTATGTATTGGAGGGCAAGAGTGACAGAAGCTTCAACCTAGCATAGAAATTGATGCATACGGGATTGAAGGGGGACCAATATATCTTAATGCTATGGTTGGGTTTTACCTTAATGAACATTATTAGTTACGGATGCCTGCTAATAGTTCCAATCATAAGTGCATAGAATTCCAAGTCAGGAATGACATGCTAGCAGTGGCCTCTCCCACATAATACTTGCTATCGGTCTAGTAAAGTAGTCAATTGCTTAGGGGCAATTTCACAACTCCTACCACCACTTTTCCACACTCGCTATATTTACTTTATTGTTTCATTATCTAAACAACCCCTACTTTTTATGATGTCTCTTACCGATCTACCACTATCGTTTTGGGGTTATGCATTAGAGACAACTGCATTCACGTTAAATAGGGCACCATCTAAATCCGTTGAGACGAAACCGTATGAACTATGGTTTGGCAAGAAACCATAGCTGTCGTTTCTTAAAATTTGAGGTTGCAATGCTTATGTGAAAAAGTTTCAACCTGATAAGCTCTAACCCAAATCGGAGAAGTGCGTCTTCATAGGATAACCAAAAGAAAATGTTGGATACACCTTCTATCACAGATCCGAAGGCAATATATTCGTTGCTTTGAATGGATCCTTTCTAGAAAAGGAGTTTCTCTCAAAAGAAGTGAGTGGGAGGAAAGTAGAACTTGATGAGGTAACTGTGCCTGCTCCCTTATTGGAAAGTAGTTCATCACAGAAATTTGTTCCTGTGACTACTACACCGATTGGTGAGGAAGCTAATGATGATGATCATGTAACTTCAGATCAAGTTACTACCGAACCTCGTAGGTAAACCAGAGTGAGATCCGCACCAAAGTGGTACGGTAATCCTGTTCTGGAGGTCATGTTACTTGACCGTAACGAGCCTACGAACTATGAGGAAGCGATGATGAGCCCAGATTCCGCGAAATGGCTTAATGCCATGAAATCTGAGATGAGATCCATGTATGAGAACAAAGTATGGACTTTGATTGAGTTGCCCAATGATCGGCGAGCCATTGAGATTAAATGGATCTTCAAGAGGAAGACGGACGCTGATAGTAGTGTTACTATCTACAAAGCTAGAATTTTTGCAAAAAGGTTTTCGACAAGTTCAAGGTGTTGACTACGATGAGAGTTTCTCACTCGTATCTATGCTTAAGTCTGTCTGAATCATGTTAGCAATTGTCGCATTTTATGAAATCTGGCAAATGGATAAACAAAACTGCATTCCTTAATGGATTTATTAAAGAAGAGTTGTATATGATGCAACCAGAAGGTTTTGTCAATCCTAAAGGTACTAACAAAATATGCAAGCTCCAGCGATCCATCTATGGACTAGTGCAAGCATCTCGGAGTTGTAATATACGCTTTGATAAGTTGATCAAAGCATATAGTTTTATACAGACTTGCGGTGAAGCCTGTATTTACAAGAAAGTGAGTGGGAGCACTACAACATTTCTGATAACTACATGTGAAAGACATATTGTTGATCGGAGATAGTGTGGAATTATTCCGCAAAGCATAAAGGAATGTTTGAAAGGATTTTTTTCAAAGAAAGACCTCGGTGAAGCTACTTACATATTGATCATCAAGATCTATAGAGATAGATCAATATGCTTGATAAGTTTTTTCAATGAGTACATACCTTGACAAGATTTTGAAGTAGTTCAAAATGGAACAATCAAAAAGGAGTTCTTGCCTGTGTTACAAGGTGTGAAGTTGAGTAAGACTCAAAACCCGACCACGGTAGAAGATAGAAAGAGAATGAAAGTCATTCCCTATGCCTCAGCCATAGGTTCTATAAAGTATGCGATGCTGTGTACCAGACCTATTGTATACCCTGCCCTGAGTTTGGCAAAGGAGTACAATAGTGATCTAGGAGTAGATCACTGGACATTGGTCAAATTATCCTTAGTAGAATAAGGATATGTTTCTCGATTATGGAGGTGACAAAAAGGTTCGTCGTAAAGGGTTACGTCGATGCAAATTTTGACACTGGTCCAGATGACTCTAAATCTCAATCTGGATACATATTGAAAGTGGGAGCAATTAGCTAGAATAGCTCCGTGCAGAGCATTGTTGACATAGAAATTTGCAAAATACTTACGGATTTTAATGTGGCAGACCCGTTGACTAAACTTCTCTCACAAGCAAAACATGATCACACCTCAGTACTCTTTGGGTGTTAATCACATAGTGATGTGAACTAGATTATTGACTCTAGTAAACCCTTTGGGTGTTGGTCACATGTTGATGTGAACTATGGGTGTTAATCACATGGTGATGTGAACTATTTATGGTAAATCACATGGCGATGTGAACTAGATTATTGACTCTAGTGCAAGTGGGAGACAGAAGGAAATATGCCCTAGAGGCAATAATAAAGTTATTATTTATTTCCTTATATCATGATAAATGTTTATTTTTTTTACCTTGATGATAAATGTTTATTATTCATGCTAGAATTGTATTAACCGGAAACATAATACATGTGTGAATACATAGACAAACAGAGTGTCACTAGTATGCCTCTACTTGACTAGCTCGTTGATCAAAGATGGTTATGTTTCCTAACCATAGACATGAGTTGTCATTTGATTAACGGGATCACATCATTAGGAGAATGATGAGATTGACTTGACCCATTCCGTTAGCATAGCACTTGATCGTTTAGTTTGTTGCTATTGCTTTCTTCATGACTTATTCATGTTCCTATGACTATGAGATTACGCAACTCTCGTTTACCGGAGGAACACTTTGTGTGCCACCAAACGTCACAACGTAACTGGGTGATTATAAAGGTGCTCTACAGGTGTCTCCGAAGGTACTTGTTGGGTTGGCGTATTTCGAGATTAGGATTTGTCACTCCGATTGTCGGAGATGTATCTCTGGGCCCTCTCGGTAATGCAAATCACTTAAGCCTTGCAAGCATTGCAAGTAATGAGTTAGTTGCAGGATGATGTATTACGGAATGAGTAAAGAGACTTGCCGGTAACTAGATTGAACCAGGTATTGAGATACCGACGATCGAATCTCGGGCAAGTAACATACCGATGACAAAGGGAACAACGTATGTTGTTATGCGGTCTGACCGTTAAAGATCTTCGTACAATATGTGGGAGCCAATATGAGCATCCAGGTTCCGCTATTGGTTATTGACCGGAGACGTGTCTCGGTCATGTCTACATTGTTCTCGAACCCGTAGGGTCCGCACGCTTAAGGTTTCGATGACGGTTATATTATCAGTTTATGAGTTTTGCTGTACCGAAGGAGTACGGGGTCCTGGATGAGATCGGGGACATGACGAGGAGTCTCGAAATGGTCGAGACGTAAAGATCGATATATTGGACGACTATATTCGGACATCGGAAAGGTTCCGAGTGATTCGGGTATTTTTCGGAGTACGGGAGTTATGGGAATACGTATTGGGCCTTATTGGGCCATACGGGAAAGAAGGAAAAGGGCATCAAGGGTGGCCGCACCCCTCCCCTTGGTCTGGTCCGAATTGGACTAGGGAAGGGGGGCGCCCCCTTCCTTCCTTCTCCTTTTCCCTTTCTCTTTTCCTATTCCACATGGGAGGTGGAATCCTACTAGGACTAGGGAGTCCTAGTAGGGGGACTAGGGAGTCCTAGTAGGACTCCACACTTGGCGCGCCCCCTCCTAGGGCTGGCCTCCTCCTCCCTTGCTCCTTTATATACGGGTGCAGGGGGCACCCCAAAGACACAACAATTGATCATTGATCTCTTAGCCGTGTGCGGTGCCCCCTTCCACATAATCCTCGACAATGTTGTAGCGGTGCTTAGGCGAAGCCCTGCGACGGTAGAACATCAAGATCGTCACCATGCCGTCGTGCTGATGGAACTCTTCCCCGACATTCTACTGGATCGGAGTCCGGGGATCGTCATCGAGCTGAAGGTGTGCTAGAACTCGGAGGTGTGAAAGTGCGTTATATCGACTAGAGGGGGGTGAATAGGCGATTTTTATGAAAGTCTTCAAAACGTGAGAGTTATGAAGACAAACAGTGAAGATTATGCCTATTACTATGCAGCGGAAGTTAGATTACACTAGGCCAGCCATGGTCATGTATTCAATAGAGTGAAAGCACAATGACAAACAGCTTCAGTGTAATAAGGATCAGGTAGGAAGAAGTTATGAAGCCAAACAGATCATACATTCATGTTGTGAAGACAAAAGATAAAGCAAGCATGCAATGGCTTCACAATTCTCTTTGAGATAAGGTCACTTAGTCCTCGCCCAATCACTCTGGTAAGTCTTCAAGGTAGACTCCCAAACCTTCACAGACTTCGTTCACTGGCAATCCACAATGTCTCTTGGATGCTCTGAACGTGACGCCTAACCGTCTGGAGGATTCACAGTCCTCAAGTGTAATAAGTCTTCAGATCACACAGACACGAAGACTTAAGTGATGCCCAATTTACTCTGGCTTTGGGTGGTTAGGGCTTTTCTCCTCACTAGGAATTTTTCTCTCAAAGGCTTCGAGGTGGGTTGCTCTCAAACGACAAAAGCCGTGCACTGAAATCTGAGCAGCCAACCGTTTATGGTTGTGGGGGTGGGCTATTTATAGCCACTTGGCAACCCGACCTGATTTGTTCGAAATGACCCTGGGTCACTAAGGAACTGACACGTGTCTCAACGGTCAGATTTCGAACTCTCATGGCAACTTTACTTGGGCTACAAGCAAAGCTAACTTCTCCGGCTCTGGACAAGATTCGCTCTCATTGTCTTCGCTCGAAGACATAGGTTTTTGATTTAGGCATCACTTCAGTCATTTTGACTGGTTCTCCTGGACCCCACTTAACAGTACGGTGGTTCCTATGACTCAACACAAAATAAAAAGAACTACGAAAGATCTAAGTCTTCGAGTTCCATAGGCTTCATAACGTGTCTTCTTTTTTCATAGTCTTCAATGTGAATATCTTCATATACCACCTTTGTCTTCAATGTCTTCATACATTTTTAGGGGTCATCTCTGGTAGTAAAACCGAATCAATGAGGGACTTCTACCTGTGTTTTCCTGCAATTCTCACAAACACATTAGTCCCTCAACTAGGTTTGTCGTCAATACTCCAAAACCAACTAGGGGTGGCACTAGATGCACTTACAAGGTGCCGTAGTTTCGGTGCTTGATCGGTCGGGCCGTGAAGACGTACGACTACATCAACCGCGTTGTGCTAATGCTTCCGCTTTAGGTCTACGAGGGTACGTAGAAAACACTCTCCTCTCTTGTTGCTATGCATCACCATGATCTTGCATGTGCGTAGAATTTTTTTTTGAAATCACTACGTTCCCCAACAAAACCCACCATATACCTTCCTCAAAACATCCACCATACCTACCTATCATGGCATTTCCATAGTCATTCTGAGATATATTGCCATGCAACTTTCATCGTCATCATATACATGACTTGAGCATTCATTGTCATATTGCTTTGCATGATCGTAAGGTAGCTAGCATGATGTTTTCATGGCTTGTCCGTTTTTTTTGATGTGATTGCTATGCTAGATCATTGCACATCCCGGTACACCGCCGGAGGCATTCATATAGAGTCATATCTTTGTTCTAGATATCGAGTTGTAATATTGAGTTGTAAGTAAATAAAAGTGTGATGATCATCATTATTAGAACATTGTCCCATGTGAGGTTATCAAAATCAAAGTGTCCAAAGAAGCCCTCAAAAAAAGAGAGAGGCCAAAAAAGCCTACAAAAAATGAGAGAAAAAGAGAGAAGGGGCAATGTTACTATCCTTTTACCACACTTGTGCTTCAGAGTAACACCATTTTCTTCATATAGAGAGTCTCTTGAGGTATCACTTTCATATACTAGTGGGAATTTTCATTATAGAACTTGGCTTGTATATTCCAACGATGGGCTTCCTCAAATGCCCTAGGTCTTCATGAGCAAGCAAGTTGGATGCACACCCACTTAGTTTCAGTTTGAGCTTTCATATACTTATAGCTCTAGTGCATCCGTTGCATGGCAATCCCTACTCACTCACATTGATATCTATTGATGGGCATCTCCATAGCCCATTGATACGCCTAGTTGATGTGAGACTATCTTTTCTTTTTTTGTCTTTTCCACAACCACCATTCTATTCCACCTATAGTGCTATGTGTCGTGGTTCTAAGACTGACAGTAGAATAGGGGGGTAGGAATGTAGAGGCAAGATCCTAGCTATGGAGGAGTTGTACACACGAGTTTTATGAGTTCAGCCCTTCTCGGAGGAAGTAACAGCCCTACGTCTCGGAGCCCAGAGGCGGTCGACTGAATATATGTGTGTGAATTACAGAAAGTGCGAACCCTTGTCCCAAAGGAGGGGGTGGCTTATATAGAGTACGCCAGGACCCCAGCTCCCCTCCATTATACAAGGTTCAATGCTCATAAAGGAGGGGCGTTACTGGTAACGTCTGCAGTAAAGTGTTGTAAATGCCCATAAAGCTATGGTTTAAGTCTTGACCGTTGCAGAGTGGAGGGTTTCTCATCTTCTGGTGGTCGAGTGTCTTCAAGGTGGTCGAGTGAGCACATGTTCATGGTCGAGTGGATGATGGTTTCTCTTCGACTGCTTCTGATTCTTTGTAGAGATGTCCTTGGGGAGGGTATGTTGGACAGATCCATGACCCTACCCTAGGTACATAGCTTCATCATTAGCCCCCGAATGGATCAGGGTTTGAGTGAGGAAGGAGTTGGGAACACTTCCGACCCATTCTTTGTGCTATGAGTATATCTTGTTCTGGAACAATGAGTTGAGGTGACGACGTCGACTCCTTTCTCAATCGCCTTGGTCCATTCTTGGTTTTTGTCGAGTGAATTTTCATGGTAGAATTCTGAATGATGATGTAGAGTATGTTTGTCTTCAGTCTGACAAGTTGCTTTGCTCTCCGCGGATTTCGCGGGATTCGAATTTTGGGAAGTGCGCCAGACGGACGGAACCAAGGTTATCGGGACGGATTAGGCAAGTCTCCTCGATCCCCGTGCCACCTTTTTCGCCACGTACTGCGTGCGTGACTGTTGCGGGATTTGTTTAGATCGCGTGGGTCCACCAGTCAGTCACTCGGGGGACGACCTTATAAAAGGTCCCGGACCAGGCCTCTGCCCTGTGCGCTCCCATTCTCTCTTCTTCTTCTCCCAATCTCTCCGCCACGCTCGCTTTCGCTCTTATCGCCGGACTCTCGCTCGAGCTCGACCCGTCGCCATGGGGGAAGAGAACATGGTGGCGCTGGAGCACGCGAAGAAGGCGGTCGCGAAGGCGAAGGGAAAGCGGACCAGTCGGGGCGGATCCTTGTCGAGATCCGGCCTGTCGCCGGGCTGGATCCAGGGCGACTGGATCCGCTTGACAATCACCCAGGACGACCTCGACGACCTGGTGGAGGGGGTGTTGGGGAACGTTGCAGAAAACAAAATTTTTTCTTTGGTTTCACCAAGATCCATCTATGAGTTCATCTAGCAACGAGTGATCGGATGCATCTACATACCTTTGTAGATCGTGACCGGAAGCGTTCAAAGAACGGGGATGAGGTAGTCGAACACGACGTGATCCAAATCACCGGAGATCCTAGCACCGAACGGACGGCGCCTCCGCGTTCAACACACGTACGGTCAGCGTAACGTCTCCTTCTTCTTGATCCAGCAAGAGGGAAGGATAGGTTGAGGAAGATGGCTGCAGCAGCAGCACGACGGCGTGGTGGTGATGGAGCTGCAGTACTCCGTCAGGGCTTCACCAAGCGCTATGGAGGAGGAGGTGTTGGAGAGGGAGAAGGAGGCAACCAAAGGCATGGATGAAAAAGCCCTCCTTCCCCCACTATATATAGGAGGGCCTAGGGGGGGCGCCGGCCCTAGGAGATCCAATCTCCTAGGGGGGCGGCGGCCAAGGGAGGTTTCCTTCCCCCCAAGGCACCTAGGGGTGCCTTCCACTTGTGGGACTCTTCCCCTTTGGAAACCCTAGGCGCATGGGCCCCTTGGGGCTGGTGCCCTTGGCCCATGTAGGCCAAGGCGCACCCCCTTACAGCCCATGTGGCCCCCGGGGCAGGTGGACCCACCCGGTGGACCCCCGGGACCCTTCCGGTGGTCCCGGTACAATACCGGTGACCCCGAAACTTGTCCCGATGGCCGAAACAGCACTTCCTATATATAATTGTTTACCTCCGGACCATTTCGGAACTCCTCGTGACATCCGGGATCTCATCCGGGACTCCGAACAACATTCGGGTTACTGCATATACATATCCCTACAACCCTAGCGTCACCGAACCTTAAGTGTGTAGACCCTACGGGTTCGGGAGATATGTAGACATGACCGAGACGACTCTCCGGTCAATAACCAACAGGGGGATCTGGATACCCATGTTGGCTCCCACATACTCCATGATGATCTCATCGGATGAACCACGATGTCGAGGATTCAAGCAACCCCGTATACAATTCCCTTTGTCAATCGATATGTTACTTGCCCGAGATTCGATCGTCGGTATCCCAATACCTCGTTCAATCTCGTTACCGGCAAGTCACTTTACTCGTACCGTAATGCATGATCCCGTGACCAGACACTTGGTCACTTTGAGCTCATTATGATGATGCATTACCGAGTGGGCCCAGTGATACCTCTCCGTCATACAGAGTGACAAATCCCAGTCTTGATCCGTGTCAACCCAACAGACACTTTCGGAGATACCCGTAGTCTACCTTTATAGTCACCCAGTTATGTTGTGACGTTTGGTATACCCAAAGCACTCCTACGGTATCCGGGAGTTACACGATCTCATGGTCTAAGGAAAAGATACTTTGACATTGGAAAAACTCTAGCAAACGAACTATACGATCTTTAAGCTATGTTTAGGATTGGGTCTTGTCCATCACATCATTCTCCTAATGATGTGATCTCGTTATCAATGACATCCAATGTCCATAGTCAGGAAACCATGACTATTTGTTGATCAACGAGCTAGTCAACTAGAGGCTTACTAGGGACATGTTGGTGTCTGTTATTCACACATGTATTACGATTTCCGGATAACACAATTATAGCATGAATAAAGACAATTATCATGAACAAGGAAATATAATAATAATGCTTTTATTATTGCCTCTAGGGCATATTTCCAACAGGGGGGACTGATCCCCCACAAGTCAGCATGGCTCCCGGGGAACGAAACCGAGCCGCAGCCAAGGGAGGGTGAGTGTGTTCTCCTCGTCACCCACGTAGATCGTGGATTCTCAATGCCTCCCCATCCTTTCTTCCGGGGTTTTTTGAACTTCTTTAGGGCTCAACTTCACCATTTCACTCCAAACACCATAGTCTATCTAGCCGCTTCCGTGTCGATGTGTGAAAATTTCTTGGGATGTCGACCGCACTAGGGTCTTTTCAAACACATCTTCACCTGCCGCTCCCAGTCGGTCAAAAAGGCCAAATCAAGTGACGAGAGGACACAAGTGATCCATATGTGCGGGGGTCTGGGGATCCAGATGAGGAGCAAGAGTACCTTCCCAGCCATGATCCGTCCCGACTCGGTACGGGGCTGGCAGTCGACTTGGTTCTACTACAAGGATCAGCCGACCCTGGGTGAGTCGAGTGGACTTCCTCCTTTTTCTTTGGCTCGAGTGGAGAAGCCCGCCCCCCTGAAGGTAGTTCCAGAAGAGAAGGCGCATGTCAAGGTGCTGGTTGAGCGGGTCATCCAACTCTTCCGCGACGGGGTGACCGGGATGGACCTGCTGGAGGTCTTCCTCGGTCGACGCATCCAACCGCTTCAGGCGCATGATCATCCGATGTGGATGTACTCTGGGCTCGAGGATTCCACACGGATCCACCCGGAGGATGTCAGTGAGGATACCTTGGAGAAGTGGTTGATGGGGATCACCAGCAACAAAGACAACCCTCGGGGGTCTAGGAGGGTGATTCCATTCGACAACTCGCACCAGCCTGAGCAGGTATAATTCTGTTTTATCAAGTATCTTTCCGATTCACCATGTGACATCTTGTTTATGGTCGACTGAATTTCCATTGATCATTGTCCTTTCAGGCCCTCATCGACATGTACTCAATGCCCAACGGAGTGCAGGAACAAGACGTTGAGGAAGAGGCGAGCGGGGGCGAGAGCGGCGAGGAGCACTCGGATGCCGAGGAGGACGAGGAGAGCGATGAATCAACTGATGACGAAGAAGTTGACTCGCCTCCTCGCAGGGAGAGGAGATCCAAACACGCTCACGACCCGGCGAGCGCTCCGGACTTGGTGGCCACGCCGATGGGACAGTCTTCGAAGCGTCCCAGGACGTCTTCCCCAACGCTGAATGAGAAGGCTCCAAAGCAGTCCAAAGTTGTGCCGCCTCCAGCGCCGAAAGCACCGAAGGCCACCTCCTCCAAACTGCCAAAAGCTTTGCCCAGGATCAAAGTGATCGTCCCTACTATCTCTGGGTAATCATCTGACTTGTCCTTTTCGTCGACTCGATTAACCAGACGTAACCGATTGAATGCGGGTCTTTGCAGTGCTGCTACGTCAGGAACCTCTTCTCTCTAGTACTGGGATGAGGAGATGGAAGATGCGGTAACCTCCAACCCAGGTATAAACTCTTGCGATTTTGTTCTTGATTCTTTGGTCAATTGCGTTCTAGTGGTTCACTTGGGGTCGAATGATCTGCCCTGTAGCTCCACCCAACGTCATCGATCTTCCAGACGATGAAGATGTGGCTCTTAAGCCCAGGAAGAGCAAGAAGGTAGCAGCTGGTAGGATGTCTCGGCAAGGACCCACTATGAGACCTCCCGTCCGTCAACCTGAAGACGTGGGCAGGGCCTCTGTGACCTTCGCTGCACCCTTGTCAAGTGAGCACCCCACACCGCCGACTGCGCCTGTGATTCCTTCAGTCGTCCAACTCCACACCATGGAGCTCCAAGCCACCGCACCTGGGTCGTCTGCTCACTTTTTCACCAGCTATCCCGTCTCGGACAACCAGTCGGAAGCGGCTGCGGAAGCCATCCGACAGGCTGACATGATGATGGAGCGGGTGAAGACGGTGCATGAGAACAACCAGGCTGCCTACGACGCTAGTGCTGCTCTTCGGGCCAATGTCCAGGTGAGTAAACTTTCCAGCTGTTTTTGCTCTGTGAGGAAATGTTACTCGAAAAATCTTCTTCTACACAACCTGTTGTTGTTTGCATCGGATTAGAGCACCCACTTGGTGTTTTGTTATTCTTGGTAGTTTCGTTCTTCCACTCGGTCTGGGCGAGTGGGATCTGAACCGATGGGGGCACGCTAAGTGCACCCACTGGGTGTAGTCCCCGAGACCGCGGTCGACTGCTGGCAGTCGACTGGGGTCTGAGTTCTTCTTCCCTTTCTTTTTTACTCCTTACACTCGACTCAGGCGGACCGGTCGAGTAGGATCCGAACCGGTGGGGGCACGCCAAGTGCACCCACTGGGTGTAGTCCCCGAGACCGCAGTCGACTGCTGGCAGTCGACTGGGGTCTGAACAGCTTTTTTTTGGTCCGGGCGGACCGGTCGAGTTGAGTTGAGTCTTAGTCAGCGGGGGCATGCCAAGTGCACCCGCTGGGTGTAGCCCCTAAGACCGCAGTCGACTGCGTGCAGTCGGCTGGGGTCTAAGAGAACTTCTTTAGGTTTTATTCACTCGGAAGTAAACAACCTTTGATCTTATCGACTGATCCGTCTTTTGCCTTCTGCAGAAGTCTTGTACTCTTATTTCTAAGTTTGCTGAACTTGAGGAGAAGTAGAGGAAACTCAACCTCGACTTGGAATTAGCCCAGCAGAATCTGAAGAAAGCTCAAGACGAAGCCGCTGGCATGGAAGGTAACTGACTGTCAACTAACTTTCAATATATTTCTTTGATCTCTTCTTTGATTCGATTGTTTCTTTTGCAGAGAAAATGAAGTTGGCTCTGGAGAAGATGGACTCGGACCTCGCCGCCGCGCAAAAAGCAGCCCAAGATAAAACTGCTCTCGCAGAACAGAAGCTTGCTTCAATCGGAACGCTGGAAGGGGAGGTGAACAAACTGAAATCTTGTATTAATGAAGCTAACCGCGAAGTGACTAGTCTGAAGAAGGACAAGGTTGTCCTGAATGAAAAGTTGGAGTCTGCGATCCGCAAGAGGAATGACACGGAAGCTTATGTGAGGACTCTTGCCAAGAAGCTCTATCTCACGCTGAAAGGTATTTCTTCTAAACCGACTGTGTTGATGCTTGCGATCGGATCTTGCTTGGTCGATTCACTAATTTTTTGCTGCAGAATTCTGCCAAGACTACGGCGAGGAAACTGGAAGGATCAATACGGGTCTGGACCCTATCGCTTCTCCAGTCTGCGACGAAACTACGATGAACGTGCTCCGACTGGAGTCCCGTATCGCTAGCGCCACAAGCTACCTCGTGCGCCTGAAGGAGTTAGTCTCCCGAATCGACTCATCGCTTTGGCCGGGGGTGACGCTTCAGAATGACCTGGAATCCCTGATGACTCGACTGAATGAGATCCCTGACTGAGTGCAAGAATGGAAGAAATCCTCCGCCCGGTGTGGTGCTGACATGGCGCTGTCCTTGGTGCGAGTCCATTGCATGGAGGCTCGTGAAGACAAGCTGGTTGCGATCAAAGTCGCTAACACCAAAAAGCATGACTTCCAGCCCTTCATGGAGACTTTCATTGCTGCCACCACTCGGATCCTTGATGGGATCGACTTGGACTCATTCATGGAGCCTGCCAGCCCTCCTCCGGCCGAGTGAACAAACTTATGAAACTTGAATCTGCTTTAAATTTGCCTCGGAATGCCGAGTGATTGTTGTAACCGTTGAACTCCTTCGGGCTTGATGCCCGAGTACTTTTGATTTGCTGCTTGGAACTTTTAGGATTTATCTAAATTTGGTTTATCTCCGAATGTGCTTGCATTTGCCTTCGAATGGACTTTGCTCATTGCTTGGAATAGTCTTTGCGCTGGAGACGCAGCTCTGAGGTGGCGGCTCCAGTCAACCTGCGCTTCGTCGTCCTTGCGGATAGGGATGGAGCGGATGTTGTACTTGTGCCGTAGCTCCAAAGGAGAAGGTTGCAGTCGACCTGCACCTCGTCGTCCTTGCGGATAGGGATGGAGCGGACGTTGTACTTGTGCTGTAGCTCCGAAGGAGAAGGTTGCGGTCGACCTGCACCTCGTCGTCCTTGCGGATAGGGATGGAGCGGACGTTGTACTTGTGCCGTACCTCCGAAGGAGAAGGTTGCAGTCGACCTGCACCTCATCGTCCTTGCGGATAGGGATGGAGCGGATGTTGTAATTGTGCCGTAGCTCCGAAGGAGAAGGTTGTAGTCGACCTGCACCTCGTCGTCCTTGCGGATAGGGATGGAGTGGACGTTGTACTTGTGCCGTAGCTCCGAAGGAGAAGGTTGCAGTCGACCTGCGCCTCGTTGCCCTTGCGCATAGGGGTATGTTTCGGGTTCGGCGAGTACTAGACTGCAGCTAAGACCCCCGAGTGGGAGGACTGCTCTCCACTCAGTAAGATTTTTGCAAACTTAGGCGAGTACTGGACTGCAGCTAAGCCTCCTAGTGAGAAAACTTAGGCAAGTACTGGACTGCAGCTAAGCCCCCGAGTGCGAGGATTGCTCTCCACTCGGTAGGATTTTTTCAAACTTAGGCGAGTACTGGACTGCAGCTAAGTCTCCTAGTGAGAGAACTTAGTCGAGTACTGGACTGCAGCTAAGCCCCTGAGTGGGAGGATTGCTCTCCACTCGGTAGGATTTTTTCAAACTTAGGCGAGTATCGGACTGCAGCTAAGTCTCCTAGTGAGAGAACTTAAGTGAGTACTGGACTGCAGCTAAGCCCCCGAGTGGGAGGATTGCTCTCCACTCGGTAGGATTTTTTCAAACTTAGGCGAGTACTGGACTGCAGCTAAGTCTCCTAGTGAGAGAACTTAGGCGAGTACTGGACTGCAGCTAAGCCCCCGAGTGGGAGGATTCCTCTCCACTCAGTAGGATTTTTTTCAAACTTAGGCGAGTACTGGACTGCAGCTAAGTCTCCTAGTGAGAGAACTTAGGCGAGTACTGGACAGCAGCTAAGCCCCCGAGTGGGAGGATTGCTCTCCACTCGGTAGGATTTTATTTCGAACTTAGGCGAAACGGATTCGCGACTAAGCCCACCCACTGGGGGATTTCAGAAGTAAATAAGAACACAACAATCGAATGATAGGACCATAAGATCTTGTCTTTGATAAACAAATTACAAAGGTGTTTCTTATTACATTTTATTCGAACGAGTGCTTAAGTATGAAAGGGGCGGAGCAGCTCCGCGTTCCAAGCCTCTGGTTCGTCTTTCTGATGCTCAATACTGTAAAGATGGTATGCTCCATTGTGGAGAACTTTGGTGATGATGAAGGGGCCCTCCCAAGTCGGGGCAAGCTTGTGTGGTTTCTGTTGATCCACTCGAAGAACCAGGTCTCCTTCTTGAAAGGCTTGACCCCTCACATTTCTGGCATGGAATCGACGCAAGTCTTGCTGATAAATGGTCGACCGGATCAAGGCCATCTCTATTTCCTCCTCTAAGAGATCGACTGAATCTTGCCGGGCCTGTTCTGCTTCCTCTTCGGAGAAGAGCTCGACTCGGGGTGCGTTGTGGAGCAGGTCACTTGGCAGAACAGCTTCGGCTCCATAGACTAAGAAGAAAGGAGTTCGTCCAGTCGACCGATTAGGAGTTGTCCTTAAACCCCACAGAACTAACGCAAGTTCATCAACCCAAGCGCCTGCTACGTGTTTGAGATCACGCATCAGTCGGGGTTTCAGTCCTTTGAGAATTAGGCCATTGGCTTTTTCTGCTTGTCCGTTCGACTGTGGGTGAGCGACTGAAGCATAGTCGACTCGAGTGCCCTGGGAGGCGCAGAAAGCTCTGAACTCATCGGAATCGAAGTTCAATCTGTTGTCCGTGATGAAGCTGTGTGGGAGTCCATATCTGAATATCAATTCTCTGATAAAACTGACAGCGGTGCTAGCATCAAGGTTCTTGATAGGTTTAGCTTCGATCCATTTGGTAAACTTGTCGACTGCAAGGTTCTTGATAGGTTTAGGACATGAGTGAAGCCGCTCCTGCCAGTTCTTAGTGGTCCAACCATATCCAGTCCCGAAACAGCAAAGGGCCAAATGAGGGGGGTGGTCTTCAGGGCTGACGGTGGCTTGTGAGACATGTCGGAGTAAAACCGGCAGCCTTCACATATGTCGACTATATCTTTCGCCATTTCATTTGCTCGTGGCCAATAGAATCTAACTCGGTATGCTTTAGCCACGATGGCCCGAGAGGACGCATGATGACCACAGGTCCCCGAGTGGATGTCATTGAGGATCATTCGATCTTCTTCTGGTGTTATGCATTTCTGACCAACTCCAGTCACGCTTTCCCTGAACAGTTGTCCTCTTATCACAGTAAAGGCCTTGGATCGATGAACGATATGTCGAGCCTCTTCTTCATCCTCTAGGAGTTCTTTCCTGAGGATGTACACAATGTAGGGCACCATCCAGTCGGGAGTAACGGCCAGAACCTCCATGATCAGGTCGACCACGGCTGGGACCTCCACTTCAGTCGAATCTGTGGCGCTCTTAGGTTGCGGGGGCTCTTCAGTAAAAGGATCTTCCTGAACTGTCGGCGAGTGAATATGCTCCAAAAACACATTGTTGGGAAGGTTTTCTCTCTTGGAAGCTAGCTTTGCCAAGTCATCGGCTGCTTGATTTTTCAGTCGGGGTATGTGGTGGAGTTCTAACCACTCAAACTTCTTCTCAAGCTTTCTCACCGCGTTGCAGTAACCAGTCATGGCTGGGCTTCTGACATCCCACTCCTTCATCACTTGATTAACTACCAAATCTGAGTCACCATAGACCATGAGGCGACGGACACCGAGTGAGATGGCCATGCGCAACCCATACAGGAGTGCTTCATATTCTGCTTCATTGTTGGAGGAATCAAAGTGAATCTGGAGGACATATCTGAGTCTGTCTCCTCGGGGGGATACCAGAACTACTCCAGCACCAGAACCGTTCAGCATCTTGGATCCGTCAAAGAACATGGTCCAGTGCTCAGAGTGAACTTGAGTCGGCAGTTGCTTGGCGATCCACTCGGCGAGGAAATCTGCTATTGCTTGGGACTTGATAGCTTCCTTTGCCTCAAACTTGATATCCAAGGGAAGGAGTTCAATCTCCCATTTGGCCACTCGACCAGTTGCATCTCTGTTGTGCAGAATCTCTGACAATGGAGCGTCGCTGACGACTGTAACAGAGTGATCCAAGAAATAGTGTGCAACCTTCTTCATGGTCACGTAAATCCCATAGACAAGCTTCTGATAATGAGGATATCTCTGCTTTGACGGGGTCAAGACTTCAGAAATATAATAAACTGGGCGTTGAACCTTATAAGCTTTTCCTTCTTCTTCCTGCTCGATCGTAAGTACTATACTGACGACTTGTCCAGTGGCTGCTATATAAAGCAGTAGAGGCTCTTTGCTGATTGGAGCAGCAAGCACCGGCTGGGTGGAAAGCAGGGCTTTTAGCTCTGCAAACACTGCATCAGCTTCTGGGGTCCACTCGAACTTGTCTGATTTCTTCATCAGTCGGTAAAGAGGCAGCGCCTTTTCAACGAGGTGAGAAATGAATCGACTTAGGGCGGCCAAGTAACCAGTAAGCTTCTGGACATCATGCACACGCACAGGGCGTTTCATTCGGAGTATAGCGCCTACTTTCTCTGGGTTAGCATCGATTCCTCGTTCGGAAACAAGGAAACCGAGTAGCTTTCCGCCTGGAACTCCAAACGTGCACTTTGATGGATTGAGCTTGATATCATACCATCTAAGGTTGGCAAAGGTTTCAGCAAGGTCAGTCAGTAGGTCGGAACCTTTACGTGACTTGACCATAATGTCATCCATGTATGCTTCCACATTCCGACTGATCTGAGTGAGCAGGCACTTCTGAATCATCCGCATGAATGTGACTCCGGCATTCTTCAAACCGAATGGCATTGTGACATAACAGAAGCACCCAAACGGGGTGATAAAAGTTGTATTTATTTCGTCGGGTCCGTACAGACGGATCTGGTGGTACCCGGAGTAGGCGTCCAAAAAGGACAAATGCGCGCACCCTACAGTCGAGTCGACTGTCTGATCGATGCGAGGGAGAGGGAAGTGATCTTTCGGGCAGGCCCAATTGATATGCTTGAAATCAATGCACATGCGAAGTGAGTCGTCTTTCTTTGGGACCATGACAACATTGGCTAACCACTCGGAGTGATAAATCTCTCGGATAAACTTAGCTGCCAAAAGCAGAGCCACCTCTTCACCGATTGCCTGACTGTCGAAGATGCTCTTTGACTGGTTTCACTTTTGGGTCGACTCGCAAACGATCCTCAGCCAGTCCCCTGGGAACACCCGGCATGTCAGAAGGCTTCCATGCAAAGATGTCCCAGTTCTCACGGAGGAACTGGATGAGCGCTTCTTCCTATTTGGAGTCGAGTGTGGTTGAAATGTGAGTCGGAGCTGCATTGGGTTCTGTCGGGTGAATGTGAATCGAGTTCGTTTCACGAGACGACTGGAATGCTGAATCTGTGGCTAGCTTCTTGGCTCGCAGCAAGTCACTCGGATCTGCATTTTTCTGGTATTCTTGCAATTCTACCACAGCCATCTGGGCATCGGCGATCTTTGAGCCCTTCTGGAAGCATTCTTCTGCCTTCTTCCGGTTACCAGAGATAGTGATCACTCCTCTGGGACCAGGCATATTCAGTTTGAGGTACACGTAACATGGTCGAGCCATAAATCATGCATAAGCTGGCCTGCCTAGAATTGCATGATAAGCACTCTGGAAATCCACAACTTCAAACGTTAACTTTTCTTTGCGGTAATTTTTGGAATCACCAAAAACCACGTCGAGTGCAATCTGACCGAGGGATGCAGCCTTCTTGCTTGGAATGACCCCATGGAAACTCATATGGCTTTTGCTGAGTCTGGACGTCGGAATGCCCATTCCCTTCAATGTCTCTGCATACAGTATGTTCAGGCCACTGCCACCGTCCATCAGGACCTTTGTCAGTTGAGTGCCTTCGACCACCGGGTCGACCACCAGTGCTTGCCTCCCAGGGGTGGCTACGTGCGCTGGATGGTCAGACTGGTCGAATGTAATGGCAGTCTGTGACCACTTCAAGTAACTGGGTTTCACCGGAGCGACCATGTTCACTTCCCTGTTGATGACTTTCAACGTTAGCAAAAATCATCAGAGTGGAATTCACGTGGGGATAACCATCATCATCCTCTTCCTCATCCTCAGCCTTGTCTTCTTCTTTCTCCTTTTCCTTGGGCTGTTTCTCTCGGAACTACTGGATTAGGAGCCGACACTGCCGAGTGGTGTGCTTCGGGTAAATGAAATTACCTTCTTCATCTTTTTTGGTGTGGATATGGCACGGCAGACCCAACACGTCATTTCCATCTTGATCTTTTACTTTCTTGGGGTTCCACGGCCCTTTGGGATTCCCCTTGAACTTTCCTTGAAGCACAACCAAGGCTTCACCTGGAGCAGCTGGCTCGGCCTTGCGCTTCTGTTTCCGACCGGAGTTTCCACCTCCGGCTTCGTGGGCGACTGCTTTGTGCTTGCCACTCCGGAGTCTCTCTTCTTCTTCACCATTGGCATACTTGGTGGCAATTTCCATCATACGAGCCAGAGTCATATTTCCTGTCCGGCCGAATTTCATATTCAACTCCCGATACCTGACGCCTTCCTTAAAGGCACAAATTGCATGATGATCTGACACATCTTCTACCATGTGGTGTAGGGTGATCCATCTCTGGATATAACCCCTCAAAGTTTCATTCGGTTTCTGAACACAACACTGTAATTCTGTCAAACCTGTCGGCCATTTGCAAGTGCCCTCGAATGTTCTGACAAACACTCGGGCGAGATCTTCCCAAGTATAGATGCTGCCAGGCGCTAACTGATTCAGCCATGCTCTAGCCGAGCCCTCCAACATCAGAGGAAGGTGTTTCATGGCCACTTCATCATTGCTGCCACCAATCTGGACAGCCACTCGGTAGTCTTCAAGCCAAGTGTCAGGCTTGGACTCTTCGGTGAACTTACTAACTCCAAACGCCAAGCTGAAGTTGGGGGGAATCACCGCAGCTCTGATAGCTCTGCTGAAGCACTCTAGACCAGATACATGCACCCTGTTGCTGGTTTGCGGATCTCTGTTATGGCCCTCTCGGTGAGCTTTGTTTCTGTCGACCAAGCCCTGCATGAGAATAGATCTCGCATCAAAGCCTAGCTCCCTGGGGTCGACTGGAATACCTCGTCCGACACTGTGAGGGCGTCTGTCTTCATGTGGCCGAGGCACATATGACCCACTCCTTGGAGGAGGCGTGGGCACTCGACAACGATCATCACGCTCGGCACGGCGATCATACTGCTCTTGGTTTCTCTACTGATCACGCCTATCTCCACGTCCCTCACGCCTCGGGGCGATCTTGGGCTATGGGCCGACTGAACTGTGTCTGCGACCATGGATCTGCTATGGATCCTATTCCGCGACTGAGACACGACCGTATTCTGCTCTCCCGCTGCCCGGAGCAAGGCTCTGATCTGCACCAGACCTCGGCCAGCTTCTGATTGGGAAGGTTGGATCGACTCTGCTATCCGGGCAGCAGCTGCTAGATTTTGGATCTGTGTTCGGTATACCTGAGTCGGAGGTGAAAAAAGTTGGCGTCGACTGGATTCGGGAGCGCACTGCCGAGCGCGATCGTCGAGTGCGCGCTGGAGGTTCTCCAGTCGAGTGCGCTCAGCCAAGTTGGCCAAGAGCGCCTGCTCCAAGGCCTGGGCCTCGGGGGTTTCTCCAACTATAGGAGTATGCAGTGCATCCATGTTCCGGCGGCGAAGTTCCTCCCTCTGCTACGAAGAGAGGGGTTCAGGGCGGTACTCTTCATGAACGCGCGACGGATCGCCGTTCCTGTCGCCTCCGTCTTCACGGGTGAAGCCAGGAGGGCTGTGTGGTCCATTGACCATCAGAACTTCAGCCACTGGGTCGCTGCTGTCGCACTCGGATGCGGTCTCTACGGAGCCAGTCGACAGATCGAACAGGCCGTAGAGAGTTTCGTGGGGCTCGATTGCCGCGACTTGAGGGGTGGCCGACTGGCGGGCCACCGCATGCCTCACCCACCGCTGAAGCATCGACCGACCGGAGCGTTTGCTCCGGCGAGCCGCAGGGAGGGGAAAACTGCTGGAGTCGACTGATACTGGGTCGACGGTTGCCGCAGGAGGACGCCGCAGACGCACGCACGAAAGTGCGTCGCCCCGCGGGCGGGGAGCGCGTCGACGTCGAGTGGAGCCTCCTGAAGCCAAGCGGAGCCATCGGCGACAAACACGAGTGCGCCGAGATGGATCTCGCGGCCCTCAGCCAAACCTCCGCCTGAAACCATGATGAGGGGGATCGGAAAAATTGCAACTTCTCCAACAAGTCGCTAAGACACCTGCCCCACGGTGGGCGCCAACTGTCGTGGTTCTAAGACTGACAGTAGAATAGGGGGGTAGGAATGTAGAGGCAAGATCCTAGCTATGGAGGAGTTGTACACATGAGTTTTACAAGTTCAGGACCTTCTCAGAGGAAGTAACAGCCCTACGTCTCAGAGCCCGGAGGCGGTCGACTGAATAAATGTGTGTGAATTATAGAAAGTGCGAACCCTTGTCCCAGAGGAGGGGGTGGCTTATATAGAGTACGCCAGGACCCCAGTTCCCCTCCGTTACACAAGGTTCAATGCTCATAAAGGAGGGGCGTTACTGGTAACGTCTGCAGTAAAGTGTTGTAAATGCCCATAAAGCTGTGGTTTAAGTCTTGACCGTTGCAGAGTGGAGGGTTTCTCATCTTCTAGTGGTCGAGTGTCTTCAAGGTGGTCGAGTGAGCACATCTTCATGGTCGAGTGGATGATGGTTTCTCTTCGACTGCTTCTGATTCTTTGTAGAGATGTCCTTGGGGAGGGTATGTTGGACAAATCCATGACCCTACCCTAGGTACATAGCTTCATCACTATGTCCATGGCTCACGCTCATGTATTGCGTGAAAGTTGAAAAGGTTTGAGAACGTCAAAAGTATGAAACAATTGCTTAGCTTTTCATCGGGGTTGTGCGTGATGTGAGTATTTTGTGTGAAGAAGATGGAGCATAGCCAGACTATATGACTTTGTAGGGATAACTTTATTTGGCCTTGTTATTTTGAAAAGACATAATTGCTTTATTAGTGGGCTTGAAGTATTATTGTTTTTATGTCAAATGATAGACTAGTGCTTTGAATCACTCGTGTCTTAATATTCATGCCATGATTAGACATATGATCAAGATTATGCTAGGTAGCATTCCACATCAAAAATTATCTTTTTTATCATTTACCTACTCGAGGGAGAGCAGGAATTAAGCTTGGGGATGCTGATACGTCTCCATCGTATCTATAATTTTTGATTGTTCCATGCCAATATTCTACAACTTTCATATACTTTTGGCAACTTTTTATACTATTTTTGGGACTAACATATTGATCAAGTGCCCAGTGCCGGTTCCTGTCTGTTGCATGTTTTTGGTTTCACAGAATATCAATATCAAACGGAGTCCAAACGGGATAAAAACGGACAGAGGTACTTTTTGGAATATTTGGAAAATTCCGGAAGAAAAATCCACGCGAGACGGTGCCCGAGGTGGTCATGAGGCAGGGGGCGCGCCCCTACCCTCGTGAGCCACCCGTAAGGCGGTTGACGCTCTTCTTTTGCCGCAAGAAAGCTAATTTTCGGGAAAAAATCACGGTGAAGGTTTCAGGCCAATCGGAGTTACAGATCTCCATATATACACGAAACGGTGAAATAGAGCCAAGAGAGAACGCAGAAACAGAGAGAGACAGAGAGACAGATCCAATCTCGGAGGGGCTCTCGCCCCTCCCGTGCCATGGAGGCCGTGGAACAGAGGGGAAACCCTTCTCCCATCTAGGGAGGAGGTCAAGGAAGAAGGAGGAGGGGGGCTCTCTCCCCCTCGCTTCCGGTGGCACCGGAGTGCCGCCGGGGACCATCATCATCACCGCGATCTGCACCAACACCTCCGCCATCTTCACCAACATCTCCATCACCTTCCCCCCTCTATCTACAGCGGTCCACTCTCCCGCAACCCGCTGTACCCTCTACTTGAACATTGTGCTTTATGCTTCATATTATTATCCAATGATGTGTTGCCATCCTATGATGTCTGAGTAGATTTTTATTGTCCTATCGGTGGTTCATGAATTGCTATGATTGATTTAATTTGCTTGTGGTTATGTTGCTATCCTTTGGTTCCCATCATATGATTGCGCGTGTGGATCACACCCTAGGGTTAGTTGTATGTTGATAGGACTATGTATTGGAGGGCGAGAGTGACAGAAGCTTCAACCTAGCATAGAAATTGATGCATACGGGATTGAAGGGGGGCCAATATATCTTAATGTTATGGTTTGGTTTTACCTTAATGAACATTAGTAGTTGCGAATGCTTGCTAATAGTTCCAATCATAAGTGCATAGAATTCCAAGTCAGGGATGACATGCTAGCAGTGGCCTCTCCCACATAATACTTGCTATCGGTCTAGTAAAGTAGTCAATTGCTTAGGGGCAATTTCGCAACTCCTACCACCACTTTTCCACACTCGCTATATTTACTTTATTGTTTCTTTATCTAAACAGCCCCTACTTTTTATTTACGTACTCTTTATTATCTTGCAAACCTATCCAACAACACCTACAAAGTACTTCTAGTTTCATACTTGTTCTAGGTAAAGAGAACGTCAAGCGTGCGTAGAGTTGTATCGATGGTCGATAGAACTTGAGGGAATATTTGTTCTACCTTTAGCTCCTCGTTGCGTTCGACACTCTTACTTATCGAAAACTGTTGCGATCCCCTATACTTGTGGGTTATCAGATGCCGCCGAAGCGCCCCATCGAAGGGAGTGGCGATGCCGGGGCTGCTAAAGCACGGGAGCATGGCGTGGAGATGGAGACAGAGGTTGCCGTCACCGCCGGCGAGTTATCGCTGCACCCTGATGTCGTCGATGGCATCGAGCTTCCACAGCCAGAGGTGGAGTACCATGCCGACTCTGGCGACGACTCCGACGACCACTCCGGCGACGACTCCGACGATGACGGACAGCTGGTTAGTCATATATACCCATTTATGTGTCAAATAGATCATAGGGTTTCTCTAGTTACTCTCGCCTTCCCCTTTGTGGAATAGAAATCCTATGGTTATATTCTCCCATTCCATGAAGTCTGAGTAAGTTTCGTTAGATCCGTGTACTGTATTGATTGTTTGAATGGTACAAGTGACAAGTGATTAGTTGTTTCATAATGAATTCTACTAGTAATTCGACTAGGGTTAGTGTTCGTGCTAATCATTTCTAGCCAGGACTTGACAATTGATTTTGAATGACCTACATATGTTTGTGCCATTATTTTCTTCAAGATTGGTCTGTACATAGACGAATGTGCTTAAAAATCAAACCATAATCTCTAGATATGTATAAATAAATAGCCATAAATTCCTAATCCTACTTCATGGAATGTAATCATTGATTTCATGCCAAATTTGTTTTACTATTTGTATAGGTGTTGTCTGACGATGTGGACAATGAGGATGAAGATGTCCAGAGGAGGTACAAGAGGCAAATCCTAAGGGAGCTTTATGCGCGAAAGCATAACAAGTGTATTAGGACCTGGAACGATGGCTATCGATGCTCATTTTGCAACCACAACATTCATGACGCGTATCTAAGTGTTCTGGCGCATGCAAGAAGACGGGTCGGTGGCTCCTTCAAGCAAAAGTATTCTCGTAGGGTGGCACAAGACGCGTACGCCGAGTACCTGGAGAAGCTTCAGGGTCGTGCCGGCATGTGAGATGAGATGTGGGATCGAACTATGTACGCATAAGTATATGCTTAATGATGGTTGAACTATGTACTTATGGTTGAACTATGCTTCTATACATGTACGCTTATTATCTATGTCAGAGTATGTTTAATCTAGGTTTACTTATGTCTAACCATGGGGTTTGGATGCAATCAGTTCGGTTGATGGAATCTACCTCCATCTTGGTTTATTGGTCCCCTTTATAATTTGTGTTAAATTTTGACCAAAGGTTTAACTGACAAAATGTTAGTGCAGGTCAGCAAAAATTATATCGTTGGATCGGTATTTGAGCATAGTGTTCAATGATATAATTTTAGATGACATGCATAAACATTTCTTAGTTAAATATTTGGTCAAATTTTGGTAAAAATTATGTAAAAGTTACAAAGGGGACCAATAAACCAGGACGGAGGTAGTACATCAATCACACACGGTTCCCAAAATTGGAACCGTGTACAATGACTTTCATTTTGCCTGTTGCGTCAATCACACACGGTTGGCTCTAGCAAACCGTCGCCTCCAAAATTCTTTGTGGGACAGAAAACCCTCACCACCCAATTCAAAAAAAGGAAAACCCTCACCATCCCCACGTCACAAAAACCCTCACCCCGCCCGCCACCCGCCTCCGGTCCCCATTCACACTTGCACAAGCTACTCCATGTCTATGCATGGCACCGCCTATCGCGGCGGTAAACACTTAGCTCAATTCCTGCCGCTGCCGCCAGGATGCCGGCAGAGCCCATCGCATTTCGCCACTTCCGCTTGCCGCCGCCTATCACCATCGACTTTCTCAACGCTGCTCGTGGTCGACCAGCTCCACTCGGTTGGGGAATCTGCCATACTAAGGGTTCTTACTCATGGACAACAAGGTAACTAATTTAATGAGATATTATCTCATCTCTTATCCCAGTTCATCTGCCCCCTTTAATTATCCGGTCGAAATCGCTGTGAATTCATTTTTATTCGAGCTGATTTGAGGGTTTTCTTCTGTTCATAGAGTGTACACTGTGCGGACACATCAAGACCTTGTGGCCTCCGTCAGACATTCCATCTCACCGTACCAGATGACTTGAGGATGCGCCAGTATGTTCAATCTCACCCTAATTAAACTGGCTGGCATGGCCTACTTTCCTGAACATATTCTAAATATTACTACATTTGGATAAAAGGTGCCAGATGCACCATATACGTCAAAGGGTTTTTCCCCTCTTCTTTCTATATTAGGCAAATTAATGATGTATTGTTCTTTTGATTACTCTCATATTTCCATGACATCATGTTTACCCTATTTGTTTAATTATAAATTTGTGTCCTCCGATTTTGACTGTTGTACAGTTCTTTCAATCTGGGCCCATATTTGCATGTTACCATATTTTCTTTAACAATCCTACCATTTTCTGCAGCGCGTCCCATGCTATGCAATAGAATCTGTAGTACACAATCTTTCCCTTTACATAAATCAAAACTTTTGGGATGTCATACTGCACACAAACTATGGATTTACAATGGTTGCTACTGTAAGAATTGATGAACATGGTGACCCCAATTTTTGCACTGTCTTTTGGAGAGAAATTGCTAAGTTTTATGAACTGCAGCTGGCACTGGAATTGCACTGCACATAAAAGGGTCTGGTCATGAGATATATGGTAACTTCCCCGATGATATCATCCGTCCATACTTTGTTCGAAGTAAGTTTACTTTTCAACTATCTGCATGTTGACTAACCCAGCAATATCAAATGAATTGTGTAGTATTTAAGCAACCAACTGTTGTTCCCTTTTCTTACTATATTCCTATCTAATAACTTCTAGTTACAAATACACTTTTCTATTGCCCTGTTTTAACTAAATATTTCATATACTCCCATTTCTATCATAAAGCGCCGCTGACAAGGAGACTCCGGAGGTGGAGAACGGGGATGTCAACAAGCGGAGGCGGGGCGAGCTAGAACCGCAAGCGACTCGAGCAGGCCTAGACTTCATCATCAGCCTCCCCGATGATATGTTGACAGTCATCATCTCCCTCCTCCCAATCAAATATGGGGCGCGGACAACCGCCCCTTCCCGGCCGTGGTGCCCCGTATGGAAGTCCAGCCCTCCCGACCTCATCGACACTCACGAGCTCTGCCATCACTAGTACATCGAGCTCCTAAACAAATGGTTTTTAACCCCTTTCCGCGACGGCATTTGGAACCATCACCAAGTGAGTGTGGGCGATAGGGGGGTCATTCCCACACAACCTAGAAATCGTCAAGGATATGCCCTCCTGGCACGCAGGCTCGGAGAAATGAGAACGTGTGCAACTGGCGAGCGCTCAAATACGGAAATACGTATAGTAGAGCTAAAACTACAGTTATACGGCAAAATTGTTTCCGGTCGCAAGTAGATCCCACACAGTCGCTCCAAGGAAAACGTTTCCCATCACAGGTACATCACAAACATTTTCCCGTTAAATCATTTGCGTTATTGAATGTATCACACACGGTCTGTAGAAGAAACTGTGTGGCAAAGGCTCTCCATCACACACAGTTTTTATGTGGTAAACATTTGCGCAAGGTTGCCTAACGCAAAAAGTTTTCAAGAGAAAGTCATGTGTGATTGTTCATTGATCCAACACGGTTTATTCCTAGAAACTGTGTGCATTGCCTGAGGTCATCGCCCACGGTATTTTTTCAACAACCGTTTGCAACAGCAAAACCCAATTAGCAGGCTAATTATCTGATTATTCATAATCCATTTATTAATCTAATTGACATTTCATATTAAGCACACAATATATTTCATTTTCATAATTGAAATATATCAGAGTACAACATCATATAGCTTCAGCACTCAGCTACCCCTTTACACAACTACACCAGGACCAAGTTTCACATGCAACATCTATAACCTTTCGAAATTAGCATCATAGACGGTACATAGATAGATGTATCTCATCTGGAATACTGCTGAAGCAGAAGGCGAATATTGAGCCTTCATTGATGTTAAAGTTCTTTGTAACTTTGGGCCAGTGCCTGTGGATGATTGACCGTCCATCCTTCGTCCTCTTCAAGAACACTTCAATATTGAACCGTGGGTGTTGTATGAATACCTTCCTCGCCGCCTGACCATAAAGGTGAGGTAATCATCAGTGAACTGCTTTGGAAAGGCCTGAAAACGAGGATGTGCATAAATATCTTCTCTATATTGGAAATGGGGCAAAGGAATAAAAAAGGCAAGGTATAATCATTAGTACCATCCTGTAGTGAACTGATGTCTTCTTCATTGTGCAGACAAAGATCTTGTTGTTTTTTGTCGCTAATTTCTTTATCCTAACAATATTTTTGAGTTTCTTGACTTGACTGATATTCATGGACAACTCATTTCCCCATATGCAAAAAGGGTCGAACAGTGAGTCAAAACCTCTAACAGCAGGACCTACATGTGCAAGACCAAATTGTTTAAAACCTAAATATTAGAATGGTTCCTGCAATTGCACAATAATGTGCTATTAGACAACGGACCATGCACGTGCTAACCTCGATTGTAAACCTCAGTGCTTCCCATTGTTTCCCTGCAACACATATAAGGTAGTTAGTCATCATGTTAAGTAAGGGTTCGCATGCTATCAGTAAAATATGTTGATGAAAAATAAGCACATTGCAAATTCGTCAGATTAATTGAAGCCGCACGAAAAACCCATTTATCCAAACCAAGCATGATTAATAACTAGCAAATATAGCACTTGTATATGTTTCTCATGTATTAAGTGCAGCCAAATTCGATTTATTCCTCACATGCACAACAATACAAAATTCTACCCACGACAATTGGACATCGCATTGCAGAATTGAACCAAGCGGTTAACTAAACACCACAACAAATGAACCAACATTAACTGAGCACCACATTGCACAATATAACATAATCCTAATAGAAGATCACACAGTTAACCAAACAGTTAACTACAGCCAATTGTAGCAATTGTATTTGTTTCTCATGTATTTACTACAGCCAAATTCAATTTATTCCTCACATGGTATACAATAACAGAATGCACCCATAACTATTGAACATCGCATTGCAGAATTGAACCAAACAGTTAACTAAACACCACAACACAAATGAACCAAACGTTAACTGAGCACCACATTGCACAATGTATAACCAAACCAAGCATGCTTGACAACTTGGAAATATAGCAATTGTATTAGTTTCTCATATATTTCGTAAAGATAAATTCGATTTACTTCTCACATGGAAGACAATAAAAAATTGCAGCATGAAGAATTGTACATTAGTTTGCAGAATTGAACCAAATAGTTAACTGAAGACGACAACTAATTAGCAAAACAGTTAATAAGTGAGCACCACACTGCACGGCATATAGAACATATACACTAGAGCAACAGATTGCATGGTAAATTAGATAGCACAATTCACTAGAATTTGTGAAGGAAAGGCAAGAGTAGCACACGCAACGGGTAAACCGAGCATGCTTAACCGGCGTAGCTAGAAAATGGCAAGGTGCTCCTTCAAGATCTGGGGGTAGACACTAATGGCAGCCATCGCGACCTCATCCGCTCATGTGGCCGCGATTTGCTTCTCCGCTGCCATATGCTCCTTGAGGTCCTGGCTATACTGCGTGCACCATGGCTTAGGCCGACTCTTATTTGGTGGAGGGGTCGGTGATTTGGGTGGAAGGTGTCGCGCTTGCACCGGCGGTCGGGGCATGTGGGATGTGGAAGGAGGAGGAGGATGGGGGTCGGGTGTGGATTAACTGCCAAGATAGGCAAGGCCGAGCAGCGTGAAGAAGGGTCGCCAGCGAGGAGGCGGCGGCGCTGCAAGCAAGGAGTGAAGGTTTCAACTTGGAAAAGAAGGCGGAAACACGGGAAATGTGGCTTTTGGTAAGGGCGAGGGGGCGGGGAGGTAGATATTTCCACAGAAGCCTAAAATTTGGAATCGCTTCAGCCAAAAAACTAGCGCGCAAAGTGTCATCAGATACGGTCCCTTATTCAGACACGGTCCAAAAATATTTTGTGCTGCATCTCACACGGTTGGTTATAATAAACTGTGTGGGGTCTACTTGATTTTTCGTCTTGATTTGAATTACATAATGGGGTCACAGCGGCCATGGACGGTGTTACAATTGCTAGAACTTTTATCTGCGGTGAACATGCAACTACTGGTGTGTCGTCCAAAAAATTGGAATTATTCAGGGTTCGTTCGGACATTTTTATACATTAACTGGGTTTTCTAGGCATTTTATGCGCATAATTCAAATTTGAACTACATGCACATGCTCTAGTGCATATAAACTGGTTGAAAATTGAATATATGTCCTTGGTTGCATGCTTAGGTCCAATGCAAGAAATGGGAATGAATTTCAAACACCCTCCCACCGTTAGTCGGCCGCACATATTGAGATACCTGGTTTTTAAATTCTACTAAATCCAAAACTCGTTTGAAATTCATGAAACTTGGCATGCTATCATGGAGCGGCATCAACATGCCGTGGTAAAAAATTTGTCCCATTTGGGGCACGTTTGGGTATAAGCTTCTCACAAACTAGCGCTTCTCACAACAAGCGTGATGTTTTTGGTAGGGAACGTGCCACCTTTGGGGAAGAAAACGATATCTGTTGCCTCTTATTGCTTTCAAACTTTTTTGAGTGTCAACATAGAACAACAAGAGTGGTGTGTTCAATTTTGGAATATTTCGGGGTTCGTTTGGACATTTCTATACATTAACTGGGTTTTCTAGGCATTTTATGCGCATAATTCAAATTTTAACAAAATGCACATGCTCTAGTGCATATAAATTGGTTGAAAAAACAAATATGTGTCCTTTGTTTCATGCTTAGGTCCCATGCAAGAAATGGGAATGAATTTCAAACACCCTGCCACCGTCAGTCGGCCGCACATATTAAGATACATGGTTTTTAAATTCTAGTAAATCCAAAAATCGTCTGAAATTCATGAAACTTGGCATGCTATCATGGAGCGGCATCAACATGTCGTGGTAAAATTTTTGTCCCATTTGGGGCAGGTTTGCGTATAAGGTTCTCACAAACCAGCGCTTCTCGCAACAAGCGTGATGATTTTGGTAGGGCACGTGCCACCTTTTGGGACAAAAACGATATCCGTTGCCTCTTATTGCTTTCAAATTTTTTCGAGTGTCAACATAGAACAACAAGAGTGTTTTCTTCAATTTTGGAATTTTTCGTGGTTCGTTTAGACTTTCTATACATTAACTGGGTTTTCCAGGCATTTTATGTGCATAATTCAAATTTGAACTACATGCAAACTCTCCAGTGCATATAAACTGGTTGAAAAATCAAATATGTGTCCTTGGTTGCATGCTTAGGTCCCATGAAAGAAATGGGAATGAATTTCAAACACACTGCCACCGCCAGTCGGCCGCACATATTGAGATACCTGGTTTTTAGATTCTAGTAAATCCAAAACTCGTCTGAAATTCATAAAACTTGGCATGCTATCATGGAGCGGCATCAACATGTCATGGTAAAAATTTTGTCCCATTTGGGGCAGGTTTCGGTATAAGCTTCTCACAAACCAGTGCTTCTCACAACAAGCATGATGGTTTCGGTAGGGAACGTGCCACCTTTGGGGACGAAACGGTATCTGTTGCCTCTTATTGCTTTCAAAGAAATTCGAGTGTCAACATAGAACAACAAGAGTGTTGTGTTCAATTTTGGAATCTTTCTGGGTTCGTTTGGACTTTTTTATACATTAACTGGGTTTTCCAGGCATTTTATGTGCATAATTCAAATTTGAACTACATGCACATTCTCAAGTGCATATAAACTGGTTGAATAATCAAATATGTGTCCTTGGGTGCATGCTTACGTCCCATGCAAGAAATGGGAATGAATTTACCGTCACTCGGACGCAAACATTGAGATACCTGGTTTTTAAATTCTAGTAAATCCAAAACTCGTCTGAAATTCATGAAACTTGGCATGCTATCATGGAGGGGCATCAATATGCCATGGTAAAAAAATTGTCAGCTTCCCCAGGTTTAATTCGGTTTCCCTAGTTTAATCCGGTTCTTAAATATAAAACACTCATCGCAAACGTTTTAGTTAGAACACCCGTATGCAAACCGACAGCTTCCCCGGGAAGCGAAGGGAAAAAGTGCCGAGCAGGATTTGTGCAGCTCTTGATCGCAAACATTTTAGATAGAACACTCGTATGCAAAGTGAGAGCAACGCAGGATTTGTGCATCCCTTCAACGCAAACGGTTGTTTTGGATGACCCATGTGCAACCACGTATGAACAATTATTGAGTATGTTGCCATTTGTAAAACTGGAAAGGTTTACATTCGTAGATCTAGTAACGTTGCCATTTGTCAATCCTTGTAACACTGCGATTTGTCAAAATATGCAGCTAGAAATCGTTAGCACTATCTAATTTTTGTAATTAAAATTAAGTAATTAAGCATAGATTTCATTCATAGATTAAGCAATCGTTCTTAATTTATACAAACAGTTCAACTCGACCGCTGAACCGACCAAACTTCTCCCCAACTGTTGCCAACCACGTACTGAAATAGTTAGTTCAACTATATATACTAGCTAATTTTAAGTACGTTGTAGAGTTCGACCACACATCTATAGTCAGATGAACTAAACGAAATTGCCCCTAAATACTACTACTACCACGGAGGGGCTTTGTGCTACTTCCGGCAGCCTCTCCTCTGCCGAGCACGCTCACCCCCTTAGTAAGAGGCAGAGGAGGAGCAGGAGCCTACTGATGAGATGGAAAAATGCAATACGGTGCCTGCCGGTGCTGCACGTTCAGCATCGCTCGCCAGCTCGAATGCTCACTGCCGCTCTAGACGATCCCTCTCGAAGCGGCCGGACTGCTCGTAGATCTCCTGATTCCTTGCCTCAGCTTCGGCGTGTGCTGCGGCCACGGCTGCGGTAAGGCTCTTTGCGTGCTCAACGAGGCGCTCCTCCTCCTCCCGCAGGAACTCGATGTAGCGCGCAAGATTGCTGACACACGTGTGTGCCTCCACCTCCCGCCTTCGGGCTGCGGCGGCGGAGCGGGTGATAATCCCGACGGTCGACGGTGGGCTAGCGGCCACGGTGGCCGATGATGGGGTGGCAGCCACGACCACCACCTACCGCCTTCGGGCCGCGGTGGCGGAGTGGGCGATGGCCGCGGTGGCCGGTAGTGGGGTGGCGGCCATGATGGCCACCTCCCGCCTTCGGGCCGCGGCGGTGGAGCGGGAGATAGCCCTGGCTTTCGACGGTGGTGTGGCAGCAACGGCGGCCGGCAACAGCTGCCGACGGGCAGCGGCGGCCGAGGACCCACAAGTATAGGGGATCTATCATAGTCGTTTCGATAAGTAAGAGTGTCGAACCCAACGAGGAGCAGAAGGACATGATAAGCAGTTTTCAGTAAGGTATTCTCTACAAGCACTGAAATTATCGGTAACAGATAGTTTTGTGATAAGGTAATTTGTAGCAGGTAACAAGTAATAAAAGTAAATAAGCTGCAACAAGATGGCCCAATCCTTTTTGTAGCAAATGACAAGCCTGGACAAACTCTTACATAAAGGAAAGCGCTCCCGAGGACACATGGGAATTATCGTCAAGCTAGTTTTCATCACGCTCATATGATTCACGTTCGTTACTTTGATAATTTGATATGTGGGTGGACCGGTGCTTGGGTACTGCCCTTCCTTGGACAAGCATCTCACTTATGATTAACCCCTCTTGCAAGCATGCGCAACTACAAAAGAAGTATTAAGGTAAACCTAACCGTAGCATGAAACATGTGGATCCAAATCAGCCCCTTACGAAGCAACACATAAACTAGGGTTTAAGCTTCTGTCACTCTAGCAACCCATCATCTGCTTATTACTTCCCAATGCCTTCCTTTAGGGCCAAACAATGGTGAAGTGTCATGTAGTCGATGTTAACATGAAACCACTAGAGGAGAGACAACATACATCTCATCAAAATATCGAACGAATACCAAATTCACATGACTACTTATAGCAAGACTTCTCCCATGTCCTCAGGAACAAACATAACTACTCACAAAGCATATTCATGTTCATAATCAGAGGGGTATTAATATGCATAAAGGATCTGAACATATGATCTTCCGCCAAATAAACCAACTAGAATCAACTACAAGGAGTAATCAACACTACTAGCAACCCACAGGTACCAATCTGAGGTTTTCGGACAAAGATTGGATACAAGAGATGAACTAGGGTTTGAGATGAGATGGTGATAGTGAATATGTTGATGGAGATTGACCCCCTCTTGATGAGAGGATTGATGGTGATGATTTCCCCCTCCCGGAGGGATGGTTCCCCGGCAGAACAGCTCCGCTGGAGCCCTAGATTGGTTCCGCCAAGGTTCCGCCTCATGGCGGTGGAGTTTCGTCCCGAGAGCTTGCTTATGATTTTTTCCAGGGCGAAAGACTTCATATAGCGAAAGATGGGCACCGGAGGCCTGCCAGGGGGCCCACGAGGCAGGGGGCGCGCCCAGGGGGGTAGGGCGCGCCCCCACCCTCGTGGATGGTGGGTGGCCCCCCTCTGGTGCTTCCTTCGCCCAATATTTTTTATATATTCTAAAACTGACTTCCGTGGAGTTTCAGGACTTTTGGAGTTGTGCAGAATAGGTCTATAATATTTTCTCCTTTTCCTGCCCAGAATTCCAGCTGCGGCATTCCCCCTCTTCATGTAAACCTTGTAAAATAAGAGAGAATAGGCATAAGTATTGTGAAATAATGTGTAATAATAGCCCATAATGCAATAAATATCAATATAAAAGCATGATGCAAAATGGATGTATCAACTCCCCCAAGCTTAGACCTCGCTTGTCCTCAAGCGGAAGCCGATATAGAAAAATATGTCCAGATGTTTAGAGATAGAGGTGTCGATAAAATAAAATACGGACATGTGGGCATCATGATCATTCTTGTAACAGCAACATAAATATATATTGTCATATGATTTCTTATGCTGAAGTAACAATTCATTCACAATTTCAAGTATGAATCAGAAACTTCATTGAAAACTAACAAACTATAATCTCAGTCATTGAAGCAATTGCAATTTATCACAACATCAGAAAGAGTCAATATAAGAGCTTTTTAGCAAGTCCACATACTCAACTATCATTTAGTCTTTCACAATTGCTAACACTCACGCAATACTTATGGGTATGAAGTTTTAATCGGACACGGAGAAAGATAGGGGCTTATAGTTTTGCCTCCCAACCTTTTACCTCAAGGGTAATGTCAACAATAATAGTTCATGAAAACTCACATCCAATTAGCTATATATATCAGGATCTTTCCCACACACAGTGCTTGCCAAAGGATGAAATGTAAAAAGGAAAGGTGAAGATCACCATGACTCTTGTATGAAGTATAAGACAAGAATAAAAGATAGGCCCTTCGTAGAGGGAAGCAGAGGTTGTCATGTGTTTTTACGGTTGGATGCATGAAATCTTAATGGAAAAGAATGTCACTTTATATTGCCACTATTGATATAGACCTTTATTATCCAGTCTGTCGCTTTTGTTTCTTCCACATCACAAGATCGTATAAAGCTTATTTTCTCCACACTAATAAATCATACATATTTAGAGAGCAATTTTTATTGCTTGCAACAATGACAACTTACTTGAAGGATCTTACTCAATCCATAGGTAGATATGGTGGACTCTCATGGCAAAACTGGGTTTAAGGATATTTGGAAGCACAACTAGTATCTCTACTTGGTGCAAAGAATTTTTCTAGCACGAGGGGGAAAGGCAAGCTCAACATGTTGGATGATCCATGACAATATAATTTATTTCGGATGTCAGAAAACATAACCCATTACGTAGTCTTCCTTGTCCAACCTCAAATTTTGAGCATGTCATATTTTAATGAGTTCTCACAATCATAAAAGATGTCCGAGATAGTATATTTATATGTGAAACCTCTCTTTCTTTATTTTTTCGTATTAATTGCAACGATGACCAAAACTATGATTGTCAACTCTCAACAACTTTTATTCATCATACTCTTTATATGTGAAGTCATTACTCTCCATAAGATCAATATGATCTCTTTATTTCTTTTTATTCTTTCTCTTTTTTCTCGAGATCATAGCAAGATAACCAAGCCCTTGACTCAAAACTAATCTTTATTATATATAGCTCACAGACTCGATTACATAGAAGGATCATAAAGCAAACTCAAAACTAAATCATACTGAAACTTCATTCTACTAAATCAAGATATTACCAAAAGGATCGAACTAAGAAAAATGGTAAAGATAAAGGTGTGATGGTGATACGATACCGGGGCACTACCCCAAGCTTGGCAGTTGCCAATGG
Source organism: Triticum urartu (assembly GCF_003073215.2). NCBI lineage: Eukaryota > Viridiplantae > Streptophyta > Magnoliopsida > Poales > Poaceae > Triticum > Triticum urartu. Next base: position 442,376,332 of record NC_053024.1, on the reverse strand, counting down.
GAGTGCCCATACCCATGTATTTATGTCTCTTTCTTCGGAGGTGGTGATGTGATATTCTTGGCGATGGTGCCCCTCGAGATACGATTCTCTTCCTCGAGCGTATTGACTTGCTGCTTGAGGTCCATTATTTCCTTACGGAGCTTGCCCGTGACAGCTAAAGCTCCTTTCACCCATGGATGTTGCATAGCTGCAGGGGAACAAGTGACACTCTTTTTCATATTTTCATAAGAAAGAAATCTAACGGTGGAAGGGATGACCGAGTTTGAAATAGCTGAGCTCTGTAGTTCCCCCATCGTGAACCCGGCTCTCCCCAACTGACTCTTGAGAAGACATCCCGATCTAAATCTGCAGCAGAAACAACTCGAAACAAAAACAGAGGATATTTTGTGTGGTATGGTGGTCAAAACCTTCGGGAGATTATATAATGATTTTCTACCGACCAAAAGAAGTATCGTGCAAGAAAACGGAGTCCGGAGGGCACACGAGGTGCCCACGAGGGAGGAGGGCACGCCCTCCACCCTCGCGGATGCCTCGTGTCCTTTCCAAACTGCTTCTTATTTTCCTATTTTCTTAAATATTCCAAAACGGAGAAAATTGCTATTAGAACTATTTTGGAGTCGGTTTACTCACCTACCACATACCTCTTCCTTTTCGGAAGCTAAAACATTCTGGGAGGTGTCCTTATATACTCCTCCGGGGTTACGGTTTCAATAACATTGGTTTCAACATTTACAGGATTACCTGAGATATAATGTTTGATTCTTTGACCGTTCACCACCATCGGATTTGTGCCTTAGAAGTTGTTGATTTCATGGCACCAGAACGATAGACCTCCTCGATAACGTAAGGACCTTACCATTTAGAGAGGAGTTTTCCTGCAAAAAATCTTAAACGAGAGTTGTATAACAATACATAATCACCTACATTAAACTCACATTTTTGTATCCTTTTGTCATGCCATCTTTTAACCTTTTCTTTAAACAGCTTGGCATTCTCATAAGCATGGGTTCTCCATTCATCAAGTGAGCTAATGTCAAATAGTCTCTTCTCACCAGCAAGTTTGAAGTCGTAGTTGATCTCTTTAATGGCCCAATATGCCTTATGTTCTAGTTTGAGAGGTAAGTGACATGCTTTTCCATAGACCATTTTATATGGAGACATACCCATGGGATTTTTGTATGCAGTTCTATAGGCCCATAATGCATCATCAAGTTTCTTGGACCAATTCTAATAGTCTTTTGCAGAATTAATTTAAGCTCTCTATTACTCAGTTCTACTTGACCACTAGACTGTGGATGATATGGAGATGCAATTCTATTATTAACATCATACTTAGCAAGCATTTTATGAAAAGCACCATGAATAAAATGTGAACCGCCATCAGTCATTAAGTATCTAGGGACTCCAAACCTCAGAAAAATAACTTCTTTAAGCATCTTAATAGAGGTGTTATGATCAGCACTACTAGTTGGAATAGCTTCTACCCACTTAGTAATGTAATCAACAACATCTAAAATATGTGTATACCCATTAGAGGGAGGAAACGGTCCCATATAATCAAAGTCCCAAACATCAAATGGTTCAATAACAAGTGAATACTTCATAGGAATTTCTTGACATCTACTAGTATTACCGATTCTTTGACATTCATTACACGACAAGACAAATTTACGGGCATCCTTGAAAAAGAGTAGGCCAATAAAAACCGGATTGCAATACCTTATGTGCAGTTCTGTCTCCAGCATGGTGTCCTCCGTAAGCCTCAGAGTGACACTTGCGTAGGATCTATTCCTGTTCATGCTCAGGTACACAGCGTCTAATAACCCCATCTACTCCTTTATAAAGGTGCGGGTCATCCCAGAAGCAATGTCTTAAATCATAGAAAAACTTCTTCTTTTGTTAGTATGTGAAACTAGGTGGTATAAATTTAGCAAATATGTAATTAGCATAATCAGCATACCATGGAGCAGTACGAGAAGCATTTGTGATGGCTAATTATTCATTAGGAAAGCTATCATCAATAGGTAGTGGGTCATCAAGAACAATCTCTAACCTAGACAAGTTGTCTGCAACTGGGTTCTCGGCTCCCTTTCTATCAATAATATGCAAATCAAATTCTTGTAGTAGGAGAACCCATCTAATAAGTCTAGGTTTGGCATCTTTCTTTTCCATAAGGTATTTAATAGCAGCATGATCAGAGTGCACAGTTACTTTACAATCAACAATATAAGGTCTGAGCTTATCACAAGCAAATACAACTGCTAAAAATTCCTTTTTAGTAGTAGCATAATTTCTCTGGGCACTGTCTAGAGATTACTAGCATATTGGATAACATTTAATTTCTTATCAACTCTTTGTCCTAAAACATCACCTACAACATAATCACTAGCATCACACATAATTTGAAAGGGTAAATTCCAATCAGGAGGCTGAACAATAGGTGCAAAAATCAAAGCTTTCTTAAGTATTTCAAATGCTTGTACACAATCATCATCAAAGACAAAAGGAACATCTTTTTGTAAGAGATTAGTCAAAGGCCTAGAAATCTTTGATAAGTCTTAATGAACCTCCTATAAAAACCGGCATGACCAAGGAAACTTCTTATATCTTTAATGTCCTTTAGACACGACATCTTTTCAATAGCATCAACTTTAGCTTTATCAACTTCAATACCTCTTTTAGAAATTTTATGCCCCAAGACAATGCCTTCATTAACCATAAAGTGGCACTTCTCCCAATTCAAGGCAAGATTAGTTTCTTCACATCTCTGCAAAACTCGATCAAGGTTGCTTAAGAAATCATCAAAAGAAGTTCCATATACGGAAAAATCATCCATGAAAACCTCAACAATCTTTTCACAAAAGTAAGAGAATATAGCAGTCATACATCTTTGAAAGGTAGCAGGTGCATTACATAAACGAAAAGGCATGCGTCTATAAGCAAAGGTACCGAAAGGGCAAGTAAAGGTGGTCTTTTCCTGATCCTCCTTTGACACAGGTATTTGAGAGAAACCAGAATAACCATCTAGAAAGCAAAAATGTGTATGTTTGGATAATCTTTCTAGCATTTGATCAATAAAAGGTAAAGGGTAATGATCCTTTTTAGTAGCTTTATTTAGTTTGCAGAAATCAATTACCATCATATAACCTGTAACAATTCTTTGTGGGATCAATTCGTCTTTATCATTAGGAACAAGAGTAATACCTCCCTTCTTAGGGACACAATGGACAGGACTTACCCACCGACTATCAGCAATGGGATAAATTATACCTGCCTCCAGAAGCTTGAGTATTCTATAGTCTCACCTAAATAGCTTGGCGTAATCATGGTCATAGCTGTTTCCTGTGTGAAATTGTTATCCGCTCACAATTCCACACAACATACGAGCCGGAAGCATAAAGTGTAAAGCCTGGGGTGCCTAATGAGTGAGCTAACTCACATTAATTGCGTTGCGCTCACTGCCCGCTTTCCAGTCGGGAAACCTGTCGTGCCAGCTGCATTAATGAATCGGCCAACGCGAACCCCTTGCGGCCGCCCGGGCCGTCGACCAATTCTCATGTTTGACAGCTTATCATCGAATTTCTGCCATTCATCCGCTTATTATCACTTATTCAGGCGTAGCAACCAGGCGTTTAAGGGCACCAATAACTGCCTTAGTATTTCTTTTCTTACCACTTCTTTCATTGTAGGATTCAGACGTCGTTGAGGATCACAAACTGGTTTGGCATCTGCTTCCATATTTATTTTATGTTGACATAGAGTGGGACTAATGCCCTTAAGATCATCAAGAGTATATCCAATAGCAGCACGATGCTTCTTCAGAGTTTTCAATAATCTTTCTTCTTCATGCTCTGAAAGGTTAGCACTAATAATAACAGGATATATCTTCTTTTCATCAAGATAAGCATATTTAAGATTATCAGGCAACAGTTTAAGCTCAAACACGGGGTCACCCTTGGGTGGAGGAGGATCCCCTAAAATTTCAACAGGCAAATTATGTTGTAGAATAGGTTCCTGTTTAAAGAATACTTCATCTATTTCTCTTCTTTCATTCATGAACATATCATTTTCATGGTCTAGCAAATAGTGTTCTAAAGGATCACTAGGAGGTACGGCAATAGAAGCAAGACCAATAATTTCATCCTTACTAGGTAATTCTTCCTCACGATGTTGTTTACTAAATTTAGAGAAATTAAACTCATGAACCATATCATCCAAGCCAATAGTAACAACATTCTTTTTGCATCTATGGTAGCATTGACAGTATTTAAGAAGGGTCTACCAAATATAATGGGACAAAAGCTATCTTGTGGGGAACCAAGAACAAGAAAATCAGCAGGATATTTAGTTTTCCCACACAAGACTTCAACATCTCTAACAATTCCAATTGGTGCAATATTATCTCTATTAGCAAGTTTAATAGTAACATTAATATCTTCTAACTCAATAGGTGCAATTTCATTCTTAATTTCTCATATAAATCAATAGGTATTACACTAGCACTAGCACCCATATCACATAAGCCATGATAACAATGATCTCCTATTTTAACAGAAATAATAGGCATGCCTACCACAGGTCTGTGTTTATCTTTATCACAAGGTTTGGAAATTCTAGCAGTTTCTCCTTCGAACTGAATAACATGCCCATCAATATTATCAGACAAGAGATCTTTAACAATAGCAATATTAGGTTCCACTTTAACTTTCTCAGGAGGTGTACAAGTTCTAATATTGCTTTTATGAACAATAGTTGAAGCTTTAGCATGATCCTTTATTCTAACAGGGAAAGGTGGTTTCTCAATATAAGAAGTAGGAACAATAGGATCATTATAAGTGACAGTCTTTTCTTCAACTTTAATAGGTGCAGCTACTTTTACTTCTATGGGAGGATGATATTTAAACCACTTCTCCTTAGGGAGATCAACATAAGTGGCAAAAGATTCACAGAAAGAAGCTACTATCTCAGAGTCAAGTCCATATTTAGTGCTAAACTTACGGAAAATATCGGTATCCTTAAAAGATTTAACACAATCAAACTTAGGTGTCATACCTGACACCTTACATTCGTCGAGGTCAGAAATTATATATGTAATTGCGATCACGATGAACAAGATGCATAGGGTAATTACTTTCGATGAAATTCCAGCTTCAATCTTTTATAGTCCCATGATCTCATGTCATCACATAGCCTATACCATATCAATGCATCTCCCTTCAAAGATAAAGGGAAGACCTTCTTCTTACCAACATCATCGGGTATACCTGCAAGCTTAAATAATCCACAAACTTCATCCACATATATTAAGTGCTCATCAGGATGCTTTGTTCCATCTCCTGTAAAAGGGTCAGCTAGCAGTTTTTCCATCATACCCGAAGGAAATTCAAAAGGAGTTTCATTTTCAATAGGTTCAGTAGGTTGAGGAGCAACTCTTTGCTCTACTGGACGGGGTGAAGATACCCCGAACAAGCCCCTCAGAGAATTACTTTCCATAGTAACAAGTGACAGTAAATTTCAGCACACTATATAAATTTTTCCTTACCAAATTCCACCTACCAAAGGCGCTACACTCCCCGGCAACGGCGCCAGAAAAGAGTCTTGATGACCCACAAGTATAGGGGATCTATTGTAGTCCTTTCGATAAGTAAGAGTGTCAAACCCAACGAGGAGGAGAAGGAAATGATAAGCGGTTTTCAGCAAGGTATTCTCGGCAAGTACTGAAATAAGTGGTAATAGATAGTTTTGTGATAAGATAGATTGTAACGAGAAACAACTAACAATAGTAAATAAAGTGCAGCAAGGTGGCCCAATCCTTTTGTAGCAAAGGACAAGCCGGAACAAACTCTTATAATAGGAAAAGCGCTCCCGAGGACACATGGGAATATCGTCAAGCCAGTTTTCATCACGTTCATATGATTTGCGTTCGATACTTCGATAATTTGATATGTGGGTGGACTAGTGCTTGAGTGCTATTCTTACTTGAACAAACATCCCACTTATGATTAACCTCTATTGCAAGCACACGCAACTACAACAAAAGTATTAAGGTAAACCTAACCATAGCATGAAACATATGGATTCAAATCAGCCCCTTACGTAGCGACGCATAAACTAGGGTTTAAGCTTCTGTCACTCTAGCAACCCATCATCTACTTATTACTTCCCAATGCCTTCCTCTAGGCCCAAATAATGGTGAAGTGTTATGTAGTCGACGTTCACATAACACCACTAGAGGCTAGACAACATACATCTTATCAAAATATCAAACGAATACCAAATTCACATGACTACTCATAGCAAGACTTCTCCCTTGTCCTCAGGAACGAACGTAATTACTCACAAAGCATATTCATGTTCATAATCAGAGGGGTAATAATATGCATATAGGATCTGAACATATGATCTTCCACCAAATAAACCAACTAGCATCAACTACAAGGAGTAATCAACACTACTAGCAACCTACTAGCACCAATCCCGGACTTTGAGACAAGAATTGGATACAATAGATGAACTAGGGTTTGGAGATGAGATGGTGCTGGTGAAGATGTTGATGGAGTTTGCCCTCTCTCGATGAGAGGAGCATTGGTGATGACGATGGTGATGATTTTGTTGGGGAACGTTGCAGAAAACAAAAATTTTCCTACGGTTTCACCAAGATCCATCTAGGAGTTCATCTAGCAACGAGTGATTAGATGCATCTACGTACCTTGTAGATCACGAGCGGAAGCGTTCAAAGAACGGGGATGAGGGAGTCGTACTCAACGTGATTCGAATCACCGAAGATCCTAGCACCGAACGGACGGCACCTCTGCGTTCAACACACGTACAGTCAGCGTAACATCTCCTTCTTCTTGATCCAGCAAGGGGGAAGGAGAGGTTGAGGAAGATGGCTCCAGCAGCAGCATGACGGCGTGGTGGTGATGGAGCTGCAGTACTCCGCCAGGGCTTCGCCAAGCACTATGGAGGAGGAGGAGCTGTTGGAGAGGGAGAAGGAGGCAACCAAAGGTGTGGATGAAAAGCCTCCTTCCCCCACTATATATAGAGGGCCAAGGGGGGCGCCGGCCCTAGGAGATCCAATTCCTAGGGGGGGCGGCGCCCAAGGAAGGGTTCCCTCCCCCCCCAAGGCACCTAGGGGGCCTTCACTTGTGGACTCTTCCTTGGAAACCCTAGGCGCATGGCCCTTGGGCTGGTGCCCTTGGCCCATGTAGGCCAAGGCGCACCCCCTACAGCCCATTGGACCCCCGGGACAGGTGGCCCCACCCGGTGGACCCCCGGGACCCTTCCGGTGGTCCTGGTACAATACCGATGACCCCGAAACTTGTCCCGATGCCCGAAACTGGACTTCCCATATATAAATCTTTACCTCCGGACCATTCCAGAACTCCTCCTGTCGTCCGGGATCTCATCCACGGGACTCCGAACAACATTTCGGGTTACTGCATATACATATCCCTACAACCCTAGCGTCACCGAACCTTAAGTGTGTAGACCCTACGGGTTCGGGAGACATGTAGACATGACCGAGACGACTCTCCGGTCAATAACCAACAGCGGGATCTGGATACCCATGTTGGCTCCCACATACCCCACGATGATCTCATCAGATGAACCACGATGTCGAGGATTCAAGCAACCTCGTATACAATTCCCTTTGTCAATCGATATGTTACTTGCCCGAGATTCGATCGTCGGTATCCCAATACCTCGTTCAATCTCGTTACCGGCAAGTCACTTTACTCGTACCGTAATGCATGATCCCGTGACCAGACACTTGGTCACTTTGAGCTCATTATGATGATGCATTACCGAGTGGGCCCAGTGATACCTCTCCGTCATACAGAGTGACAAATCCCAGTCTTGATCCGTGTCAACCCAACAGACACTTTCGGAGATACCCGTAGTCTACCTTTATAGTCACCCAGTTATGTTGTGACGTTTGGTATACCCAAAGCACTCCTACGGTATCCGGGAGTTACACGATCTCATGGTCTAAGGAAAAGATACTTTGACATTGGAAAAACTCTAGCAAACGAACTATACGATCTTTAAGCTATGTTTAGGATTGGGTCTTGTCCATCACATCATTCTCCTAATGATGTGATCTCGTTATCAATGACATCCAATGTCCATAGTCAGGAAACCATGACTATCTGTTGATCAACGAGCTAGTCAACTAAAGGCTTACTAGGGACATGTTGGTGTCTGTTATTCACACATGTATTACGATTTCTGGATAACACAATTATAGCATGAATAAAGACAATTATCATGAACAAGGAAATATAATAATAATGCTTTTATTATTGCCTCTAGGGCATATTTCCAACAGTCTCCCACTTGCACTAGAGTCAATAATCTAGTTACATTGTGATGAATCGAACACCCATGGAATTCTGGTGTTGATCATGTTTTGCCCTAGGGAGAGGTTTAGTCAACGGATCTGCTACATTCAGGTCCGTATGCACTTTACAAATATCTATGTCTCCATCTTGAACATTTTCACGAATGGAGTTGAAGCGACGCTTGATGTGCCTTGTCTTCTTGTGAAACCTGGGCTCCTTGGCAAGTGCAATAGCTCCAGTGTTGTCACATAAGAGTTTGATTGGCCCCGACGCATTGGGTATGACTCCTAGGTCGGTGATGAACTCCTTCACCCATATTGCTTCATGTGCTGCCTCCGAGGCTGCCATGTACTCCGCTTCACATGTAGATCCCGCCACGACGCTCTGCTTGCAACTGCACCAGATTACTGCCCCACCATTCAAAATATACACGTATCCAGTCTGTGACTTAGAGTCATCCAGATCTGTGTCGAAGCTAGCGTCGACGTAACCCTTTACGACGAGCTCTTCGTCACCTCCATAAACGAGAAACATTTCCTTAGTCCTTTTCAGGTACTTCAGGATATTATTGACCGCTGTCCAGTGTTCCTTGCCGGGATTACTTTGGTAACTTCCTACCAAACTTACGGCAAGGTTTACATCAGGTCTGGTACACAGCATGGCATACATAATAGAACCTATGGCTGAGGCATAGGGGATGACACTCATCTCTTCTATATCTTCTGCCGTGGTCGGACATTGAGCTGAGCTCAATTTCATACCTTGTAACACAGGCAAGAACCCCTTCTTAGATTGATCCATATTGAACTTCTTCAATATCTTATCAAGGTATGTGCTTTGTGAAAGACCTATGAGGCGTCTTGATCTATCTCTATAGATCTTGATGCCTAATATATAAGCAGCTTCACCAAGGTCCTTCATTGAAAAACTCTTATTCAAGTAGGCATTGATGTTGTCCAAGAGTTCTATATCATTTCCCATCAAAAGTATGTCATCTACATATAATATGAGAAATGCTACAGAGCTCCCACTCACTTTCTTGTAAACGCAGGCTTCTCCATAAGTCTGCGTAAACCCAAACGCTTTGATCATCTCATCAAAGCGAATGTTCCAACTCCGAGATGCTTGCACCAGCCCATAAATCGAGCGTTGGAGCTTGCACACCTTGTCAGCATTCTTAGGATCGACAAAACCTTCCGGCTGCATCATATACAATTCTTCCTTAAGGAAACCATTAAGGAATGCCGTTTTGACGTCCATTTGCCATATCTCATAATCGTAGAATGCGGCAATTGCTAACATGATTCGGACGGACTTTAGCTTCGCTACCGGTGAGGAAGTCTCATCGTAGTAAACCCCTTGAAGTTGTCGATAACCCTTAGCGACAAGCCGAGCTTTATAGATGGTCACATTACCATCCGTGTCTGTCTTCTTCTTAAAGATCCATTTATTTTCTATGGCTCGCCGTTCAACGGGCAAGTCAGTCAAAGTCCATACTTCGTTTTCATAGATGGATCCTATCTCGGATTTCATGGCTTCTAGCCATTTGTCGGAATCCGGGCCCGCCATCGCTTCTTCATAGTTCGAAGGTTCACCGTTGTCTAACAACATGATTTCCAACACAGGGTTGCCGTACCACTCTGGTGCGGAACGTGTCCTTGTGGACCTTCGAATTTCAGTAGGAGCTTGATCAGAAGTATCTTGATCATTATCATTAACTTCCTCTCTAGTCGGTGCAGGCACCTCAGGAACATTTTCTTGAGTTGCGCCATTTTCCGGTTCAAGAGGTAATACTTCATCAAGTTCTACTTTCCTCCCACTTACTTCTTTCGAGAGAAACTCCTTCTCTAGAAAGGATCCATTCTTGGCAACAAAGATCTTGCCTTCGGATCTGAGGTAGAAGGTATACCCAACAGTTTCTTTAGGGTATCCTATGAAGACGCATTTTTCCGACTTGGGTTCGAGCTTTTCAGGTTGAAGTTTCTTGACATAAGCATCGCATCCCCAAACTTTTAGAAACGACAACTTAGGTTTCTTACCAAACCATAATTCAAACGGTGTCGTCTCAACGAATTCCGACGGAGCCCTATTTAAAGTGAATGCGGCAGTCTCTAAAGCATAGCCCCAAAAAGATAGCGGTAAATCGGTAAGAGACATCATAGATCGCACCATATCTAATAGAGTGCGATTACGACGTTCGGACACACCATTACGCTGAGGTGTTCCAGGCGGCGTGAGTTGTGAAACTATTCCACATTTTCTTAAGTGTGTGCCAAATTCGTGACTCAAGTATTCTCCTCCACGATCTGATCATAGAAACTTGATTTTCCTGTCACGTTGATTCTCAACTTCACTCTAAAATTCCTTGAACTTTTCAAAGGTTTCAGACTTGTGTTTCATTAAGTAGACATACCCATATCTACTCAAGTCATCAGTGAGGGTGAGAACATAACGATAGCCACCGCGAGCCTCAACACTCATTGGACCGCACACATCAGTATGTATGATTTCCAATAAGTTGGTTGCTCGCTCCATTGTTCCTGAGAACGGAGTCTTGGTCATTTTACCCATGAGGCATGGTTCACACGTGTCAAATGATTCATAATCAAGAGACTCTAAAAGTCCATCTGCATGGAGCTTCTTCATGCGTTTGACACCTATGTGACCAAGGCGGCAGTGCCACAAGTATGTGGGACTATCATTATCAACCTTACATCTTTTGGTACTCACACTATGAATATGTGTAGCATTACGCTCGAGATTCATTAAGAATAAACCATTCACCATAGGAGCATGACCATAAACCTTATCTCTCATATAAATGGAACAACCATTATTCTCGGATTTAAATGAGTAGCCATCTCGAATTAAACGAGATCTCGATACAATGTTCATGCTCAAAGCTGGCACTAAATAACAATTATTGAGGTTTAAAACTAATCCCGTAGGTAAATGTAGAGGCAGCGTGCCGACGGCGATCACATCGACCTTGGAACCATTCCCGACGCGCATCGTCACCTCGTCCTTCGCCAGTCTCCGCTTATTCCGCAGCTCCTGCTTTGAGTTACAAATGTGAGCAACTGCACCGGTATCAAATACCCAAGAGCTACTACGAGTACTGGTAAGGTACACATCAATTACATGTATATCACATATACCTTTTGTTTTGCCGGCCTTCTTGTCCGCTAAGTATTTGGGGCAGTTCCGCTTCTAGTGACCACTTCCCTTGCAATAAAAGCACTCAGTCTCGGGCTTGGGTCCATTCTTTGGCTTCTTCCCAGCAGCTTTCTTGCGAGGCGCGGCAACTTCCTTGCCGTCCTTCTTGGAGTTCTTTTTACCCTTGCCCTTCTTGAACTTAGTGGTTTTATTTACCATCAACACTTGATGTTCCTTCTTGACTTCTACCTCTGCTGATTTTAGCATTGCAAATACCTCAGGAATGGTCTTTTGCATCCCCTGCATATTGAAGTTCATCACAAAGCTCTTGTAGCTTGGTGGAAGCGACTAGAGCATTCTGTCAATGACCGCGTCATCCGGGAGATTAACTCCCAGCTGAGTCAAGCGGTTATGTAACCCAGACATAGTGAGTATGTGCTCACTGAAAGAACTATTTTCCTCCATCTTACAGCTGAAGAACTTGTCGGAGACCTCATATCTCTCGATTCGGGCATGAGCTTGAAAAACCATTTTCAGCTCTTCGAACATCTCATATGCTCCATGTCTCTCAAAACGCTTTTGGAGCGCCGGCTCTAAGCTGTAAAGCATGCCGCACTGAACGAGGGAGTAGTCATCAGCACGTGTCTGCCAAGCGTTCATAACGTCTTGGTTCTGTGGGATGGGTGGATCACCTAGCGGTGCTTGTAGGACATAATCTTTCTTGGCAGCTATGAGGATGATCCTCAGGTTCCGGACCCAGTCCGTATAGTTGCTGCCATCGTCTTTCAGCTTGGTTTTCTCTAGGAACGCGTTGAAGTTGAGGACAACGTTGGCCATTTGATCTATAAGACATATTGTAAAGATTTTAGACTAAGTTCATGATAATTAAGTTCATCTAATCAAATTATTCAATGAACTCCCACTTAGATAGACATCCCTCTTCTAGTCATCTAAGTATAACATGATCCGTGTCCGATCATCACATGAGACGGACTAGTCAACGTCGGTGAACATCTTCATGTTGATCGTATCTTCTATACGACTCATGCTCGACCTTTCGGTCTTCTGTGTTCCGAGGCCATGTCTATGCACATGCTAGGCTCGTCAAGTCAACCTAAGTGTTTGCATGTGTAAATCTGTCTTACACCCGTTGTATGTGAACGTTAGAATCTATCACACCCGATCATCACGTGGTGCTTCGAAACAACAAACTGTCACAACGGTGCACAGTTAGGGGGAAACCTTTCTTGAAATTATTATGAGGGATCATCTTATTTACTACCGTCGTTATAAGCAAACAAGATGAAAAACATGATAAACATCACATGCAATCAAAAAATAATAGTGACATGATATGGCCAATATCACATAGCTCCTTTGATCTCCATTTTGGGGCTCCATGATCATCTTGTCACCGGCATGACACCATGATCTCCATCATCATGATCTCCATCATCGTGTCTCCATGAAGTTGCTCGCCAACTATTAATTCTACTACTATGGCTAATGCGTTTAGCAATAAAGTAAAGTGATTTATATGGCGTTTCTCAATGACACGCAGGTCATACAAAAAATAAAGACAACACCTATGGCTCCTGCCAGTTGTCATACTCATCGACATGCAAGTCGTGATTCCTATTACAATAGCATGAACATCTCATACATCACATATATGTCATTCATCACAACTTTGGCCATATCATATCACAAAGCACTTCCTGCAAAAACAAGTTAGACGTCCTCTAATTGTTGTTGCAAGTTTTTTACGTGGCTGAAGTAGGGTTCTAGCAAGAATGTTTTCTTACCTACGTGAAAGCCACAACGTGATTTGTCAACTTCTATTTACCCTTCATAAGGACCCTTTTCATCGAATCCGCTCCAACTAAAGTAAGAGAGACAGACACCCGCCAGCCACCTTATGCAACTTGTGCATGTTAGTCGGTGGAACCGGTCTCACGTAAGCGTACGTGTAAGGTTGGTCCGGGCCGCTTCATCCCACAATACCGTTGAAGCAAGATAAGACTAGTAGCGGCAAGAAGGTTGACAACATCAACGCCCACAACAAATTGTGTTCTACTCGTGCAAGAGAACTACGCATAGACCTAGCTCATGATGCCACTGTTGGGGAACGTTGCAGAAAACAAATTTTTTTCTACGGTTTCACCAAGATCCATCTATGAGTTCATCTAGCAACGAGTGATCGGATGCATCTACATGCCTTTGTAGATCGCGAGCGGAAGCATTCAAAGAACGGGGATGAGGTAGTCGAACACGATGTGATCCAAATCACCGGAGATCCTAGCACCGAACGGACGGCACCTCCGCGTTCAACACACGTACGGTCAGCGTAACGTCTCCTTCTTCTTGATCCAGCAAGAGGGAAGGAGAGGTTGAGGAAGATGGCTCCAGCAGCAGCACGATGGCGTGGTGGTGATGGAGCTGCAGTACTCCGTCAGGGCATCGCCAAGCGCTATGGAGGAGGAGGAGGTGTTGGAGAGTGAGAAGGAGGCAACCAAAGGCATGGATGAAAAAGCCCTCCTTCCCCCACTATATATAGGAGGGCCTAGGGGGGGCGCCGGCCCTAGGAGATCCAATCTCCTAGGGGGGCGGCGGCCAAGGGAGGTTTCCCTCCCCCCCAAGGCACCTAGGGGTGCCTTCCACTTGTGGGACTCTTCCCCTTTGGAAACCCTAGGCGCATGGGCCCCTAGGGGCTGGTTCCCTTGGCCCATGTAGGCCAAGGCGCACCCCCTTACAGCCCATGTGGCCCCCGGGGCAGGTGGACCCACCCGGTGGACCCCCGGGACCCTTCCGGTGGTCCCGGTACAATACCGGTGACCCCGAAACTTGTCCCGATGGCCGAAACAGCACTTCCTATATATAATTCTTTACCTCCGAACCATTCCGGAACTCCTCGTGATGTCCGGGATCTCATCCGGGACTCCGAACAACATTCGGGTTACTGCATATACATATCCCTACAACCCTAGCGTCACCGAACCTTAAGTGTGTAGACCCTACGGGTTCGGGAGATATGTAGACATGACTGAGACGACTCTCCGGTCAATAACCAACAGCGGGATCTGGATACCCATGTTGGCTCCCACATACTCCACGATGATCTCATCGGATGAACCACGATGTCGAGGATTCAAGCAACCCCGTATACAATTCCCTTTGTCAATTGATATGTTACTTGCCCGAGATTCGATCGTCGGTATCCCAATACCTCGTTCAATCTCGTTACCGGCAAGTCACTTTACTCGTACCGTAATGCATGATCCCGTGACCAGACACTTGGTCACTTTGAGCTCATTATGATGATGCATTACCGAGTGGGCCCAGTGATACCTCTCCGTCATACGGAGTGACAAATCCCAGTCTTGATCCGTGTCAACCCAACAGACACTTTCGGAGATACCCGTAGTCTACCTTTATAGTCACCCAGTTACGTTGTGACGTTTGGTATACCCAAAGCACTCCTACGGTATCCGGGAGTTACACGATCTCATGGTCTAAGGAAAAGATACTTTGACATTGGAAAAACTCTAGCAAACGAACTATACGATCTTTAAGCTATGTTTAGGATTGGGTCTTGTCCATCACATCATTCTCCTAATGATGTGATCTCGTTATCAATGACATCCAATGTCCATAGTCAGGAAACCATGACTATTTGTTGATCAACGAGCTAGTCAACTAGAG